>NW_022148798.1:0-98198 GCF_901933205.1 Camarhynchus parvulus | reverse complement strand
CTGCCCAAAAGGCAAAAATTCCGCCCAAAAAAGGCGGGAAAATTCCACCCAAAAAGGTGAAAATTGCCCCAAAAAATGTGAAAATTCTGCACAAAAAGGCGAAAATTCGGCCTAAAAAGGCGAAAACCCAAAAGGAGAAAATTCTGCCCAATACAGCGAAGATTCCACCGAAAAAAGGCCAAAATTCCACCCAAAATTTCGCCTTTTTTGGGCGGAATTTTCACACAAAACTGTGAAAATTCCATCCAAGAAAGGCAAAAATTCCGCCCAAAAAAGGTGAAAAAACACCCAAAAAAGGCGGGAAAATTCAACCCAAAAAGGCGCGAAAATTCCGCCCAAAAAGGCGAAAATTCAACCCAAAAAAGGCGAAAATTCCACCTGAAAAAAGGCTTGAAAATTCCGCCCAAAAAGGTAAAAATTGCCCCCAAAAAGCTGAAAATTCCACCAAGAAAAGGCCAAAATTCCAACCCAAAATTTCGCCTTTTTTGGGTGGAATATTCACGGGTTTGGGTGAAAATTCCACCGAAAAAAGGCGAAAATTGCACCCAAAAAGGCGCAAAAAACGTCGAGAAACGGCGAAAAAACCGGCGAAACGGCGCGAAGGGGGCGGAGTTTGGGTACAAAGTTTAATGGGGGAGGGGGCGGGGCCGCGGGTATGGTAATGAGGGGCGGGGTCAGGGGTCGGGCAGGTCGTCGAGCATGGGCGAGCCCAGCGTGAGGTCGCGCTGGAGGCTCTCGAGCGCGGCGGGGCTGAGGCGGTGAACCTCCAGCCAATCGGCCAAGAGCGACGCCGAGAGCGGCGCCGAGTCCACGTGGCTGCGCGGGGGGCGGGGCCACGGCGACGTCAGCCGGGGGAGGGAGACGGGAGGAGCCAATGAGAGACGAGCGAGGGGATGGAGGGGAGACAGGGCGGTGGTGGTTGAGGAACGCGACGGAACGCAACGGAACCCAACGGAACCCAACCCAATAAACCCAACCCAACCCAACCCAACCCAACCAATAAACCCAACCCAACCCAACCCAATGAAACCCAATGGAACCCAACGAAACCCAACCCAACCCAACCCAAACCAATGATGGTCACTAAACCCAACCCAACCCAACCCAACCCAACCAAACCCAACCCAACCCAACCCAATGGAACCCAACCCAACCCAACGGAACCCAACCCAACCCAACTCAATGGAACCCAATGGAACCCAACAGAACCCAACGGAACCCAACCCAACTCAATGATGGTCAATAAACCCAACCCAACCCAACCCAACCCAACCCAACCCAACGGAACCCAACCCAATAAATCCAACCCAACCCAACTCAATGAAACCCAACTGACCGAACCCAACTCAACCCAACCCAACCCAATGCAACAAAGCCCAACCCAACCCAATGAAACTCAATAAACCCAACCCAACCCAACCCAACCCAACCCAACCCAACCCAACCCAACCCAACCCAACCCAACCCAACCCAACCCCACCCCACCCCCGGCCCCTCCCCACCTGTCCTTGGCCTCGCCCACCATGTCGAGCGATTGGCTCAGGAACTCCTCGAGGTCGAGGCCGACGCCGTACCCGGCGCCGCTGCCCTTGGGCGTCACCGGGAACACGGGCGGCAGCGGATCCTCCACCTGCCCCAAAGGGGGCGTGGCTCTCACCCGAAACGGGGGCGTGGCCACGCCCAGACCCCGCCCACTTCCCCCCCATCCCTTAAACCGAGCCCCGCCCCCTCACCTGCGACTTCTGCAGCTGCTGCGTCACCGTGGCCACGTCCGGAGGCTCCGCCCACCCCGCAGGGGCCGGCCACGCCTCGTTGGGCGGGGCCGGGCAGGGGGGGGGGCTTCTTGGCGGGGCTGGGCGCCGTCGGCCATCTTGGTCCAGCGCTCCAGCAGGTGCCGGTCGTCGTCGGTGAGGACGAGGCCCTGAGCCCCTCCCCGGGGCGTGGCTTCGGGCGCCCGCGCGCCTGCGCTGCTTCTTCTCGCGCGCCCTTGGCGCGCTCCTGGCGGCGCCGGGCGCTTCTCCACGGCTCCCCGCTGCCGCTCGGCCGCCGTCACCGCTTGCGGCACTCGGCGGCGTCCGGCGCCGCGCAGGGCGGGTCTGGGGGGAGGGGCCGGGGGGGAGGGGCCAGGCGGGGGCGGCCAATGGGAGGTGGAGGGCGGGGAATGGGAGGGAGGTCGAGGAGAGGTCAATGGATTTGGGCAAAGTCAATGGAACTCAAGGCGACCGAAGTCAACCAACTCAAGTTGAGTCAACCCAACCCAACCCAACTCAACCCAACCCAACAACCAACCCAACCCAACCCAACCCAACCAACCAACCCAACCCAACCCAACCAACCCAACCAACCCAACAACCCACCAACCAACCCAACCCAAAACCAACCCAACCCAACCCAACTCAACCCAACCCAACCAACCCAACCACCAACCCAACCCAACCCAACCCAACCCAACCAACCCAATAAACCCAACCCAACCCAACCCAACTCAACCCAACCCAACTCAACCCAATAAACCCAACCCAACCCAACCCAACCCAACCCAACCCAACCCAACCCAACCTCAACCCAACAAACCCAACCCAACCCAACCAACCCAACCCAACCCAACCCAACTCAACCCAACTCAACCCAACCCAACCAACCCAACCCAACCCAACCCAACCCAACCCAACTCAACCCAACCCAACCCAACCCAACCCAACCCAACCCAACCCAACTCAACCCAACCCAACCCAACCAACCCAACTCAACCCAACTCAACCCAACTCAACCCAACCCAACCCAACCCAACCCAACCCAACCCAACCCAACCCAACCCAGCCCCTCCCCCCACCTTTACTCTTGTTCCTCATCGCCGATTTCAGCAGCGCCGCCTTCAGCGCGCCTTGGTGTCGTCCGAGATGGCGCTGCCCTCTGGCGCGGAGGAGCCACCGCCGGCCCCGCCGCGCCGCCCGCCCCGCCGCCCCCGCCGCCCGGCTCCGCCTTCACCGCGGCGACTCCATGGGGCAGTCGGGGGCGGGGCCCGGCTGGGCATGTCCACGTCGGCGCACGGCGGCCATGACGGATCGCCGAGGCGCCGCCGAGGTCGGCGCCGACCGCGTGGAGCTCAACGTTGACCCGTTGTCAGCCACGTTGACTTCAACGTCCGTCCTGCCGACGCCATCGGCCGCACCCACGCCACGCCGCCGCCCCGGCGCCCGGCGCGATCTGCCGCCGGATGCCGCCGGCCGCCGTGGAAATCGGCGATCTCGGCCACGATGGCCGCCTTGATCTCCTCCTTGGTCAGCGCCTGCGGTCGGCGGTCGAACGCCGGGCACGCACTCGGGCTCGTCCTCGGGGTGCGTGGTATTTGGCCAGGAACGGGTGCCGCAGCGCCTCGGCCACGCCCACCCTGTCCGCTGGTCGGCGCAGCATCCGCCCCAGCAGCGCCAGCGCGGCCGGCTCGGCGTCGCCCGAACAGGCTCTCCCACGGCACCGGCGGCGCGCGGCGGCAAGCTCTGCACGTAGGCGCGGACGCTTCGGCGCCCGATGGCCGCCATGACGCCCGGCGGCGGCGTGCCCAGCACGGCCATGATGAGCTGCAGCTGGTGCACGTAGTTGCGGCCCGGGAAGAGCTGGCGGCGCCCCAGCATCTCGGCGAAGATGCAGCCGACCGACCACATGTCGATGGCGCGCGTGTAGCGGTGCAGCGAGAGCAGCAGCTCCGGCGCGCGGTACCAGCGCGTGGCCACGTACTCGGTGAGGAAGGGCTTGGCGTGGCGCGCGTCGGCGCCCAGGCCGCGCGCCATGCCGAGGTCGCCGATCTTGAGCTCGCAGTTCTCGTTGACCAGCAGGTTGCTGGGCTTGAGGTCGCGGTGCAGCACGTTGGCCGAGTGGATGTACTTGAGGCCGCGCAGGAGCTGGTAGAGGAAGTAGCGGACGTGCTCGAGCGTGAGCGGCTGGGAGGAGTGGATGATCTGGTGGAGGTCGCTCTCCATGAGGTCCAGCACGACGTAGCTGGGCGGGCGGGGAGGGGTTGGCCAAGCCAAGCCAAGTCAAGTCAAGTCAACTCAACTCAACTCAATGAGCTCAACCCAACCCAACTCAGCTTGAGTCAAGTCAATGAACCCAACTCAACCCAACTCAACCGAACTCAACAAACCCAACTCAACCAAACCTAACTCAACAGAACTCAATGAGCTCAACCCAACCCAACTCAGCTTGAGTCAAGTCAATGAACCCAACGAACCCAACTCAACCCAACTCAACCCAACTCAACCCAACTCAACTCAACGAACTCAATCCTACTCAACTTGAGTCAAGTCAATAGACTCAACCCTAGCCAACCCAACTCAACCAAACTCAACAAGCCCAACTCTACTCAATTCAACTGAACCAAACCGAACTCAAGTCAATGAACTCAACCCAACCCAACTCAACCAAACTCAACCCAACCTGACTCAAGCAAACCCAACAAAACCAACTCTATGCAAACTCAACCCAACTCAACAAACCCGACTCAACTCAATGAACCCAACCCAACCCAACTTAATCCAACTCAACGTAACTCAACAGAACCCATCCAACCCAACTCAACCCAACCCAACCCAACCCGAACCCAACCAACCCAACCCAACCCAACCCAACCCAACCCAACCCAACCCAACCCGACCCTTCCCAACCAACCCAACCCAACCCAACCCAAACCAATCAGTCAAACCCAACTCAACTCAACAAACCCAACCCAACCCAACCCGACCCAGCCAAACTCAACGTCGCTCAATCAAACTCAACCCAACCCAACCCAACCCAACCCAACCCCACCCCCGGGCCCCCTTCCCAACCGAACTCAACCCAACCCTTCGCAGGAGCCTTGATGACCCAACCGAACCCAACTAACCTCAACCCAACGCAACCCAACCGCAACCCAACCCAACGTTGGGACCCTTCTTAGCCACCTGCTAGCCTGGGCAAGGAACCCAACGAACACCGTCAACGGTGTACCCAGGTAACCAATCAGGTGTAACCCAGTAACTCAACAAACCCAACCCAACGCACCCAGTACCAGTGCCAAACTAATCGCTCAATCAAACCTATCCCAACCCAACTCCATACCCAGTTCCCCCCCCCCCGTGCCCTCACCTGCCCACGGTGAATTTCAGGTGTGCCAGGTGTGCCCAGGTATCCCAGATGTCCCAGTGTGTGTCCCAGTGTGCTGAGGTATCTTCAGGTGTCCCAGGTGTCTCACTGCCCAGTGTCCCATGGCCCAGGTATTGGGTATCCCAGGTGTATCGATGTGAGGTTCCTGTGGCCAGTATCCAGGTGTTCGCTATCTCAGGTGTATCTAGATATCCCAGGTGTACCCAGGTGTCCCTCAGTGTCCCAGGTGTATCCCAGGTGTATCCCAGGTGTATCCCAGGTGTGTCCCAGGTGTATCCCAGGTGTGTCCCAGGTGTATCCCAGGTATCTCAGGTGTCCCTCACCTGTCCCAGGTGTATCCCAGGTGTGTCCCAGGTGCGTCTCACCTGTGTCGCGCCGCCGCGCCAAGCTGACCACGCCGTAGGCGCCGGTGCCGATGGTCTCGATGACCTCGTAGTCGTCGCCCACG
Source organism: Camarhynchus parvulus (assembly GCF_901933205.1). Taxonomy (NCBI): domain Eukaryota; kingdom Metazoa; phylum Chordata; class Aves; order Passeriformes; family Thraupidae; genus Camarhynchus; species Camarhynchus parvulus. The sequence continues at coordinate 92,611 of NW_022148798.1, read as the reverse complement.
TCGAAGGTGACGTTCGGTGCCGCGAAGCAGCAGCGCCAGCGGCCCCGGGGGGTCTCGCGCCGGCTCCTCGGGGGCGGGGCCGGGCTCGCCCATCGCACCTGGCGGGGGGGGAGGGGCACCTGGGCGGACGCAAAAGCACCTGGAATGGACCCAAAATGACCTGAAATGGGCCCAAAATGACCCTAAAGGGACCCAAAATCTCAATAAGGGACCCAAAATCACCTTAAATTGACCAAATATGACATCAAATGGACCCAAAAGCACCTGGAATGGACCCAAAATGACATTAAAGGGACCCAAAATCTCAATAATGGACCCAAAATGACCTGAAATGGACCCAAAATCTGCCTAAATTGACCCAAAATGACATTAAATTCACCCAAAATCACCTGAAATGGGCCCAAAAGCACCTTAAAGTGACCTAAAATTGCCTTAAAGGGACCCAAAATCATCTTAAATTGACCCAAAATGCCCTTAAATGGACCCAAAAATGACATTAATGGACCAAAAATCACCTGAAATGGACCCAAAATTACCCTAAATGGCCCCAAATTCACCCTAAAGTCACCTGGGGGACCCAAAATCGCCTTAAATTGACCAAAAATGGAACTAAATGGACCCAAATCACCTTGAAGGGACCCAAAATCACCTTAAAAATTGACCCAAAATCCGCTTAAATGGACCCAAAATCATTTGAAATTTACCCGAAATCACCTCAAATTGACCAAAAATCCCCTTACAGGAACCAAATTCCCCTTAAATGGACCCAAAATCACCTGGGGGCACCAAAATCACCTGAAATGGGCCCAAAATCTCAATAAATGGACCCAAAATCCGCTTAAAGGAACCACTTTGGAATTTGGAGCCAAAATCGCCTTAAATTGCCCCAAAATCACCTGGAAGGACCCAAAATTCGCTTAAAGGAACCAAATCCTTTAAAATCGCCCCAAAATCCACTCCAAGGAGCCAAAATCCCCTTAAAGGATCCCCAAATCCCCCGAAATTGACCCAAAATCGCCTGAAATGGACCCAAAAATCACCCGGGGGGTCCCAAAATCGCCCGGATTCGCCCCAAACGCCGCCGGAAGTTGCCCCGGGCCCCCCAGCCCCCCCCCGTTGCCATGGCGACCCCCCCGAGGCGCTCACCGCTCCCGCCGAAACCCGGAAGTGGCTCCGCCCCAGGCCACGCCCCCCCGCCGCTCCGTGGTTTATTGGAAGCACTTCCGGCTCCTCTCGGTGGTTTTTGTGGGGAGGCCTCGATGGTTTTTCGCGGGGACTTCCGGGTTCTCTCTATGATTCCGGAGGACTTCCGGTTTATCTCTATGATTTTTTTGAAGTCTTCCCGTTCATGTCTATGGTTTTGGAGGACTTCCTGCTCGTCTCCAGGGCATTTCCGGTTGATTTCCGGGTTTTCGCGATGACTTCCGGTTAGTCTCTGTAGTCTTGGAGGAGTTCCGGTTAGTCTCGGTAGTTTAGGAGGACTTCCGGTTTGGCTCTATGGTGTTGGAGGACTCTGAGTCCTCTCTATGGTTTCGCCCGTGGTTTCTGCGCATGCGCGGCGCACTCACTTCCGGTTGTGCCGCCATGAGGGACCGGACGCGGGAACTGCATCAGGCGAGAGGCCAAAAAATGGGGAAAAAACCCGAAAAATCGGGAAAAAGAGGCGAAAAATCGGGAAAAGGAGCCCGGAATCGGAACCGGGGAGCCCGAAAATGGGGGAGAAGTGGCTGAAAATGGGAAAAAAGAGGAGAAAAATGGGGGAAAAGAGGCGAGAAATGGGAAAAAGGCCGGGAAATGGCGGAAATTGGGAAAAAAAGGGGAAAAAATGGGAAAAAGAGACAAAAATGAGGGGAAAAGTAAAAAAATTGGGGAAAGGAGTGCAAAGTGGGGATCGGGGATGGGAAAAATGGGGGAAAGAGGCAAAAATTGGGGGAAAATCCGCGAAATTGGGAAAATTTGACCAAAAAATTGGAAAAAAAGCCTCAAAAATTGGGAAAAAAACCTCAGAAATTGGGAAAAAGAGCCCAAAAAGTTGGAAAATGAGACAAAATGTGGAAAAAACTTCCAAAAATGGGGAAAAAAATCAAAATTTGGGAAAAGAAGATAAAAAATGGGGAAAAAGAAGCAAAAAATGGAGAAAAAGGCAAAAAATGGAAATTTAACTCAAAATCAGGAAAAGAGGCCAAAAATGGGGAAATTTGGGGTTTCCCCCCAAAAATCCGAGTTGGTTTTTCCCAAAATTTTGGGGTTTTTCCCCCCAAAATTTGGGATTTTTCCTTCCACAATTAAAAATCACCATTTTTTTACCCAAGTTTGTCGTTTTCACCCAAAAATTCCAAATTTCCCTCCCAAATTTGGGTTTCCCCCAATTTTTTTTCCACGAAATTTTTTTCACCCCCAAATTTCTTGGGATTTTTCCCCAAATTTCTCGTTTTTCCCCACCCCAATTTTTTTTTTCCCCAAATTTTGATTTTTTACCCAATTTACATACCACCCCCCCTTTCCCCATTTTCCCCAAAACTTTAAATCAACCCAAATTTGACATTTTCACCCAAAATTCCCAATTTCCCCAAATTTGGATTCTTTTTCCCCAAATTTTCCATTTTCACCCCAAATCCCGAATTTCCCCCCCAGGGCTCGGACTCGGACTCGGAGGGGGAGGGGCCGGGGGGGGAGGGGCGGCTCCTCGGCCCCCAGGACCCCGCCCTGGCCCAGGTGGGTCCCGCCCCCTTGTTTGGGGGTTGTTGCATCTCATTTGCATCTCATTTGCATCTCGGTTTCCCCTCTCTGGTTCCGGTGGGGCTCTGTCGCGGCCATATCGCGATAGAACCGATTGATATCGCGATATAACCCGTCCATATCGCGATAGAACGTTTTCATGTCACGACGGGCGCGCCGTGCCCATCCAGCGCTGGGGGCGTTGTCACGATACGAACCTCCCCTATCGCGATAGAGCCCGTTCACGTCGCGATAGAGCCCGTTGGTGTCGCGATGTAACCGGTTCATATCGTGACAGAAGCCGTTCGTGTCGCAATTTGTTGTTCTCTATCGCGATATAAGGCGTAAATATCGCGACGTAACCCGTTTGTATTGAGACTTATCGTCCCCTGTTGCGATATAAACCGCTTATGTCGCAATATAACCCATTCATGTCGTGATATAACCCATCGATGTCACGATATAACCCATTCATACCGGGATGTAATCCATATCCCGATATAATCCGTTCACGCTGTGATGTATCCCCATATCGCGATATATCCTGCTCGTGTTGCGACGTAATGTGTTGATATCGTGATATAACCTGTTCATATCATGATATGTCGCGACAAGCACGCCATGTCCGCACATTGCTGGGGGCACTGTCGCTGTACAACCCCCTATGTCGCGATATAAAGTGTTTCTATCGCGATATAACCCGTGTCTCTATCGCGACAGGCGCGCCGTGTCCGTTCCCTGCTGTTGCTGTCGCTGTGTCTCATGGTCATATCGCGATATAACCCGCGTCTATATAACGACAGGCGCGCCATGTCCGTGCATCGCTGTCGGCGCTGTCACTTGTATAACTCACATTCATATCGCGATATATCGCGACAGGCGTACCGTGTCCACACTGCCCTGGGGGCGCTGTCGCTGTGTAACCTGTCGCTGTGTCTCTATCGCGATATAACCCGTGTCTCTATCGCGACAGGCGCGCCGTGTCCGCTCCCTGCTCTCGGCGCTGTCGCTGTATGTCACATTCATATCGCGATATAACCCGTGTCTCTATCGCGACAGGCGCGCCGTGTCCGCTCTGTCTCGTTGCTGTCCCTGTGTCTCTATCGCGATATAACCCGTGTCTCTATCGCGACAGGCGCGCCGTGTCCGCTCCCTGCTCTCGCTGCTGTATAACCCTGTGTCTCTATCGCGATATAACCCGTGTCTCTATCGCGACAGGCGCGCCGTGTCCGCGCCCTGCTCTCATTGCTGTCGCTGTGTAACCTGTCGCTGTGTTTATATCACGATATAACCCATTGATATCCCGACAGGCGCGCCGTGTCCGTCCCTGCTCGTCGCTGTCACTGTTGTCACATTCATATCGCGATATAACCCGTGTCTCTATCGCGACAGGCGCGCCGTGTCCGCTCCCTGCTCTCGTTGCTGTCCCTGCGCGCGGCCGAGCTGCAGCGGCTGCAGGAGCGAGCGCTGAGAACGCCCCTCCCCCCACCCGGTGAGAGCAGGGGGGGTCGGGAATTGGGGAAATTTGGGACAAATTTGGGGAAATTTGGGGGAATTTTGGGGGAATTTCAGGAGAAAATTTTGGGAGACTTTTGGGGGCAATGTGGAGGAAATTTTGGGTGGATTTTCGGAGGAATTTTGGGGATTTTTGGGGTGGATTTTGAAGGAAATTTTGGGGGGATTTGGGGAGAATTTTGGGAGGAATTTCAGGGGATTTTGGGTAAATTTTGGGAGAATTTTGGGGGGAATTTGGAGGAAATTTTGGGAGAATTTTGGGAGGAATTTGGGGGGATTTTGGGTAAATTTTGGGGGGATTTGGGGAAATTTTGGGGAATTTTAGGGCGAATTTCGGGGGGAAATTTTGGGCGATTTTGGGGAATTTCAGGGAGAATTTTGGGGAAGTTTGAGGAAATTTTGAGAGACTTTGGGGAGTTTTGGACGATTTTTGGGCAAATTCCGGGCAATTTTCCATGAATTTTGGGCAATTTTGGGGTGATTTTTGGCGGAAATTTGGGGGAAATTTTATGAGGATTTTTGGGGCATTTCGGGGAGAATTTGGCGGGAATTTTGAGGGAATTTTTGGGTGAATTTTGCCCAATTTTTGAACGAACTTTTGGGAGGATTTTGGTTGAAGTTTTGGCGTCAATCTTAGGTGAATATTTGTGTAAATTTGGAGTCACTTTTGGGTGAAATTTCCGCGTTTTTGGGTCCCCAGAGCTGCAGGAGGAGCTGCAGCGGCTCCGGGACGAGATCCAGGATCTGACCCGGGACATCCAGGGGGGGCTCCGAGGTAACCCCAAAATAGCCCCAAAACACCCCAAAAATACCCCAAAAAACCCCCAAAATACCCCAAAATATCCCCCCAAAATGGCCCCAAAACACCCCAAAAAATACCCCAAAAAAACCCCAAAATATCCCCAAAATACCCCAAAATATCCCCCCAAAATAGCCCCAAAAATTACCCCAAAAATACCCCAAAAAACCCCAAAAAATACCCCCAAAATACCCCAAAATATCCCCCCAAAATATCCCCAAAATATCCCCTAAAATACCCCCAAAATACCCCCTAAAATACCCCCCAAAAACCCCAAAATATCCCTTAAAACACCCCAAAAATAGCCCCAAAAAACCCAAAAAAATAGCCCCAAAATACCCCAAAATATCCCCCAAAATACCCCAAAAATAGCCCCCAAAATAGCCCCAAAATATCCCCAAAATATCCCCAAAATATCCCCCCTAAACACCCCAAAAATACCCCAAAATACCCCCAAAAACAACCCAAAATCCCCCCAAAATATCCCCTAAAATACCCCCCAAAAAAACCCAAAATATCCCTTAAAACACCCCAAAAATAGCCCCAAAAACCCCCAAATACCCCAAAATATCCCCCCAAAATATCCCCCTAAAATACCCCAAAAATAGCCCCAAAAATAGCCCAAAATATCCCCAAAATATCCCCAAAATACCCCCCAAAACCCCAAAAATCAACCCTCAAAACACCCCAAAACCACCCCAAAATTCCCCAAAAATACCCCCCAAAAATCCAAAAAAAACCCCAAATTACCCCCAAAATCCCCCCAAAATATTCCCAAAAATGTTCCCAAAAATCCCCCCAAAATTCCGCCAAAAATTCCCCCAAAAAACCCCAAATCAGCCCTCAAAATATCCCCAACCCCCCCAAAATCTCCCCAAATTCCCCCAAAAATTGCCCCAAAATTACCCCAAAAATAACCCCGAAACCACCCCAAAAAAACCTCCAAAAATCCCCCAAAATCCCCAAATTCTCCCCAAAATACCCCAAAAATAACCCCAAAATTGCTCCTAAAAAAACCCCAAAAATCCCCAAAATATCCCCGAAATTACTCAAAAATATCCCCCAAAAACCCCAAAATATCCCCAAAAAATAACCCCAAAAAAATCCCCAAAAAACTTCCAAAAAATCCCCAAAATCCCCCAAATTCCCCAATTTTGGGCTTTTTCTTCCCTTTTTTGGTTTCCACTTCTCGGTTTGGGATTTTTTCCCCAATTTTGGGGTTTTTTGCCCCATTTTGGGATTTTTTCCCCAATTTTGGATTTTTTTGCCCAATTTTTGAGTTTTTTGCCCAATTTCGGGATTGTTTTGCCCAATTGGACTTTTTTCCCCAATTTTTTGGGGTTTTGCCCAATTTTTGATTTTTTGACCAATTTTGGGATTTTTTTTGCCCAATTTTGGGGTTTTTTACGTAATTTTGAGTTTTTTCCCCAATTTTGGATTTTTTGCCCAATTTTTTTGGTTTTTTCCCCAATTTTGGGGTTTTTGCCCCAATTTTTGGATTTTTTGCCCAATATTTGAGTTTTTTGCCCAATTTTGGGTTTTTTCCCCCATGTTTGGGTTTTTTTACCCAATTTGGGGTTTTTTTCCCAATTTTGGGATTTTTTTGAGTTTTTTGCCCGATATTTGGGTGTTTTCCCCAATGTTTCCCCAGTTTTGGGGTTTTTATCCCAAATTTTGGATTTTTTGCCCAATATTTGAGTTTTTTGCCCAATCTTGGGGCTTTTTTCCCCAATTTTGGGTTTTTTCCCCCATGTTTGGGTTTTTTTACCCAATTTGGGGTTTTTATCCCAAATTTTGGATTTTTTGCCCAGTATTTGGGGTTTTGCCCAGTTTTGGGGTTTTTTTGCCATTTTTGGGTTTTTTTGCCCCAATTTTTGGATTTTTTGCCCAATATTTGGGGTTTTTGCCCAATTTTGGGATGTTTTCCCCCATTTTGGTTTTTTTGCCCCATTTGGGTTTTTTTGCCTCAATTTGGATTTTTTTCCCCAATTTTGGGGTTTTTTTCCCGATGTTTTCCCCAATTTTTGGCGTTTTTTGCCTCAATTTTGGGTTTTTTTCCCATGTTTGGGGTTTTTTCCCCAATTTTGGCATTTTTTCCCAATTTTTGGGTTTTTTACCCTATTTTGGGATTTTTTTCCCCAATTTTTGAGGGTTTTTTGCCCAATTTTTGGGGTTTTTCCCATTTTTTGGGGTTTTTTCCCCAATTTTTGGGGTTTTTCCCAATTTTTGGGATTTTTTTGCCCAATTTCGGGGTTTTTGCCCAATTTTTGAGGTTTTTCCCAATTTTTGAGTTTTTTGCCCCAATTTTCAGCCCTGGCCCCGGCCAAGGAGGACGAGGAGGCCCCGAACTCCATCGGGACGCGGCTCAGACAGACCCAGGTTCGGATTTTGGGGAGAATTCCGGGGATTTGGGGCAAATTCGGGAATTTTGGGGTTTTTTAGGGAATTTTGGGGGAATTTGGGCAAATTTGGGGGGAATTTTGGGAATTTTAAACGAATTTTGGGGGGAATTTTTCAGGGATTTTTGGGAAAATCTGAGGGAATTTTGGGGGAAATTCCAGGGATTTTGGGCAAATTTGGGGTGAAATGTGGAGATTTTGGGGGTTTTGGGGAATTTTGGGCAAATTTGGGGGAATTTTTGGGGGGAATTTTTCGGGGATTTTTTGGGGAAATTTGAGGGAATTTTGGGTGAAATTTGGGGGATTTTGGAGGTGAATTTTGGGGTTTTTTAGGGCATTTTTGGGAGGAATTTTGGGGCTTTTTTTGGGGGTTTTTTTGGTGAATTTGGGGGAATTTTTGGGGCGAATTTTGGGGTTTTTGGGGGGGAATTTTGGGGGGAATTTTTGGGATTTTGGGTGGAATTTCATCATTTCTGGACGGAATTTTTTGGGTTTTTTGGGATTTTTGGGGTTTTTGGGGCGACCCTGAGAGATTTTGGGATCCCTGGGTGGATTTTGGGTGGATTTGGCTGGATTTGGCCATTCCTGGGTGGACTCATTTTTCACTCATTCCTGCCGGATTTTCATTTTTGGATTTTTGGGGTTTTTTTTGGGTGCCCTACAGATTTTGGGGCTCCCTGGGTGGGATTTTGAGTGGATTTGAGTGGATTTTGGGTGAATTTTGCTCATTTCTGGCTGGATTTTGGCCATTTCTGGGTGGATTTTCCTCATTTCTGGATGGAAATTTTGGGGGAATTTTTGGGGGTTTTGGGATTTTGGGGTTTTTGGGGTCATTCTGACGGTTTTGGGGTTCTCTGGTCGGGATTTTGGGTGGATTTGAGTGGATTTTGGGTGAATTTTCCTCATTCCTGGACGGATTTTCGTCATTTCTGGATGGATTTTCGTCGAATTTTTTGGGATTTTTTTGGGGTTTTTTGGTCTTTTGGGGTTTTTGGGGCGGCCCTGACAGATTTTGGGATCCCTGGGTGGGATTTTGGGTGGATTTGGGTGCATTTTGCTCATTCCTGGTTGGATTTTCATGGGGATTTTTGGGATTTTGACCATTTCTGGGTGGATTTTGGGGTTTTTGGGGTTTCTTTGGATTTTGGGGTTTTCAGGGCGGCCCTGATGGATTTTGGGGTTCCCTGGGTGGGATTTGGGTGGATTTTGGGTCGATGTGGGTGGATTTTGGGTGCATTTTCCTCATTCCTGGGTGGATTTTCACCATTTGTGGATGGATCGAATTTTGGGGGAATTTTTTGGGATTTTTGGGGATTTTGGCCTTTTGGGGTTTTGGGGTCGCCCTGACAGATTTTGGGGTTCCCTGGGTGGGGATTTTGGGTGGATTTGGGTGGATTTGGCCATTCTTGGGTGGATTTTCCTCATTTTGGTGGATTTTCGCCATTCTTGGACGGATTTTCCTCATTCCTGGACGGATTTTTTTGGGGTTTTTTGGGATTTTGGGGTTTTGGGGCGGCCCTGACAGATTTTGGGGTTCCCATCGCAGCACGGGCTCCTGGCCCAGCAGTTTTGGGCGCTCACGGGGACCCTTCAGGCCGCCCAGGCCCGGTACCGCCAGCGCAGCCTGCAGCGCATCCAGCGCCAGCTCCACATCGGTGAGAACCCAAAATTTTTGGGGATTTTTGGGAAAATTTCCGCTCCCAAAATTTTTTTTGGGAGGCTCCTCCATCATTTAAGACCCTCCCAGGAAATTTTTGGGGAGTTTGACAAAAATTTGGAAGGTCCTAAAAAATTTTGGGGCCGAAACGTTTTGGGGTCGGTGCTGGGGACGGCGCGGGTGGCGTTTTTTGGGGGGTCCCCAAATTTTTTTGGGGTCCCAAAAATTCCTCGGGGGGTCCTGAAAGGTTTGGGAGGGTCCCAGAAAAATTTTGGGGGATTTTGGTAAAATTTGGGGATTTTGGGAGGTTTGGATGGGAGGGGAAAATTAGGAAGGGTCCCAAAAATTTGGGGGGGCTGAGAAAATTTTGGGGCCCAAAAAAATTTTTTTGGGGTCCCAAAAATTCCTGGGGGGGTCCTGAGATCCTTGGGGGGGTCCCAGAAAAATTTTGGCGGGGGAAGGATTTGAAAAAATTTTGGGGGAATCTTGAAAATTTTGGGGTTTTTGGAAAGGTTTCGAGGGAGGGAAAATTATTTGGGGGAGATGAAAAATTTGGGGGGGATCCTAAAAATTTGGGGGTTCCAAAAAATTCTGGGGGGGGTCCCAAAATTTGGGAAGGGTCCTAAAAAATTTGGGGGGAGGGAAGAAATTTTGGAGGGTTTCCAAAATTTGGGGGGGGAGGGGGTCCCAAAAATCTTGGGATCATTTTTCCATTTTTGGGGTCCCTTGTTCCGATTTTTGGGGGTTCATAAAGCGAAGTTTGGGGGGCTCTGACCACAGGTCTGGGTCCCTTTTTCTCATTTTGGGCCCATTTTTGGATTGTTGGTGTTGCCAATCCCATTTCGGGGATCTGTAAACCAAAATTTTGGGGCAATTTTTGCCCAATTTGGGTCTCTTCTCCCAAATTTGGGTGAATTTTTTCCAGTTTTGGGCCCCCTTCCCCATTTTGGACTAAAATTTTCCCTTTTTTTGCTCAATTTTCCCATTTTTGCCTCAATTTTCCCCAACTTTTGGGTCCATTTGCCCATTTCTGGGTAAAATTTTCCCAATTTTGCGTCATTTTCAGCATTTTTTGGTTTTCCTTTCCTATTTCTGGGTCCCCTTTCCCCATTTTTTGGGTAAAATTTTCCCATTTTTTTGCTCCATTTTGTCCAAGTTTTGCTCAATTTCCCCAGTTTTGGGGTATTTGAGCCCAATTTTGTGAGAATTTTCCCTTTTTGACTCAATTTTCCCCATTTTTTTTTGGGTTCGTTTCCCCAGTTTTAGGTAAAATTTCCCTGGTTTTTGTTCCATTTTCCCGATTTTGTGAGAATATTCCCATTTTTTGCTCAATTTTCCCCATTTTTTGGGTTTGTTTCCCCAGTTTTTGATAAAATTTCCCCAATTTTGAGGTATTTTAACCCATTTTTTGTTCAATTTCCCTCATTTTTTTGGGTTCATTTCCCTGTTTTTGCTCAATTTCCCCACTTTTGGGGTATTTTAACCCAATTCTGCGAAAATTTCCCCATTTTTGACTCAGTTGCCCCATTTCTGTCCAAATTTTCCCCATTTTTTTGGGTTCATTTCCCCATTTTTAGGTAAAATTTGCCCATTTTTGCTCCATTTCCCCAATTCTGTGAGAATTTCCCCATTTTTGGCTGAATTTCCCCATTTCTGTCCCAATTTTCCCTTTTTTTGGGTTCATTTCCCTATTTTTGGTAGAATTTCCCCAATTTTGGGCTATTTTAACCCAATTTTGCTCAATTTCCCCATTTTTGTTGGAATTTTCCCCATTTCTGTCCCAATTTCCCCCATTTTGGGGTTCGTTTCCCCATTTTCAGGTACAATTTCCCCATTTTTGGCTCAATTTCCCCAATTTCGGTTACTTTAACCCAATTTTGCTCAATTTCCCCGTTTTTTGGGTTCATTTCCCCATTTTGTGAGAATGTTCCTGGTTTTTTGCTCAATTTCCCCATTTTTGGGGTTCATTTCCCCATTTTTGGGGTTCATTTCCCCATTTTTGGGGTTCATTTCCCCATTTTTTGGGTTCATTTCCCCATTTTCAGGTACAATTTCCCCGTTTTTGGCTCAATTTCCCCAATTTTGGGCTATTTTAACCCAATTTTGCTCAATTTCCCCATTTTTTGGGTTCATTTCCCCATTTTTTGGGTTCATTTCCCCATTTTTTGGGGTTCATTTCCCCATTTTCAGGTACAATTTCCCCGTTTTTTGGGTTCGTTTCCCCATTTTTGGGTTCGTTTCCCCATTTTTGGGTTCATTTCTTTTTGGGTTCATTTCCCCATTTTCAGGTACAATTTCCCCGTTTTTGGTTCCATTTCCCCGGTTTTGCTCCCTTTAACCCAATTTCGCTCAATTTTCCCGTTTCTGGGGGAATTGGCCCCGATTCGCAGCCGGGCAGGCGCCGCTGGCCGAGGAGGAGCTCGAGGCGCTGCTGGAGTCGGGCCAGAGCCAGATCTTCGTGCAGCACGTGCGCTTTGGGGCGCAAAAACGGCGATTTTGGGCAAAAATTGGGGTTTGGGGGAAAAAAATGGGATTTTGGGGGATTTTTTGGGGAAAATTGGGATTTTTGGGGTTTTTGGGGGGTTGGGGGGGATTTTGGGCTGATTTGGGGATTTTTTTGTGGGGAATTTGGGGGATTTTGGGGTGAAGTTTTGGGATTTTGGGGTTTTTGGGGGTTTGGGGGAAAAATTGGGATTTTTGGGGGGATTTTTTTGGTTTTTTTTTTTTTTTTGAGGATTTTGGGGCTTTTGGGGGATTTTTTTTGGAGTGGTTTGGGGGATTTTTGGGGGGCATTTTGGGGTGAAATTTGGGGATTTTGGAGTTTTTTTGGGGGGGATTTGGGGAAATTTTGGGGGGGATTTTGGGCTGATTTGGGGTTTTTTTTGGGGGATTTTGGAGGGATTTGGGGTGAATTTTTGGGATTTTGGGCTTTGGGGCCATTTTGGGGGTTTTTTTTCAGGAGATTTGGGGAAATTTTTGGGTTTTTTGGGGGGGATTTTGGGCTGATTTGGGGATTTTTTGTGGGGAATTTGGGGGGATTTTGGGGTGAAGTTTTGGGATTTTGGGGTTTTTGGGGGTTTGGGGGAAAAATTGGGATTTTTGGGGGGATTTTTTTGGGTTTTTTTTTGGAGGATTTTGGGGCTTTTTGGGGATTTTTTTTGAATGGGTTTGGGGGATTTTTGGGGGGCATTTTGGGGTGAAATTTGGGGATTTTGGGGTTTTTGGGGGGGAATTTGGGGAAATTTTGGGGCTTTTTTGGGCATTTTTTAATGGGGAGTTTTGGGGGATTTTGGGTTTTTGGCACTTTTTAAACGTTATTTTTTTGGGGTTTTTTTGATGGGTTTGGGGGATTTTGGAGGGCATTTTAGGGTTATTTGGGAGGATTTTGGGGTGAAATTTTGGCGTTTTTGGGTTTTTGGAGGTTTTATTTGGGGGTTTTGGGGGAGGGGATTTGGGGAAATTTTGGGGTTATTTTGAGATTTTGGGGGGTGGGGCTTCTTTTGTGTCGATTTTTGGGGGGAATTTTTTTAATTTTTATGGGATTTTTTGGGGGGATTTTTTTTTGATTTCTTGGGTTTTTTGGGGTAATTTTCTGTCAATTTTTACGGGATTTTTGGGGGATTTTTGGGGTTATTTTGAGATTTTTTGGGAGGATTTTTTTTTATTTGTGCAGGGATTTTTGGGGCGATTTTTTGGGGTTATTTTCTGTCAATTTTTGCCGGTTTTTTGGGGGGATTTTTTGGGTTTTTTGGGGTTATTTTCTATCAACTTTCATGGGATTTTTGGTTTTTTTTTTTTAATTTTCACGGGATTTTTTGGGGGATTTTTGGGGGGATTTTTGGGGTAATTTTCTGTCAATTTTTGCTGGTTTTTTGGGGGGATTTTTCGGGTGTTTTGGGGTAATTTTCTATCAATTTTCACGGGATTTTTGGGGGGATTTTTTGGGGGGGATTTTTGGGGGATTTTCTGTCAATTTTTGCCGGTTTTTGGGGGGATTTTTTGGGTTTTTTTAGGGTAATTTTCTATCAATTTTCACGGGATTTTGGGGGGGATTTTTGGGGGATTTTTTGGGGTTATTTTCTGTCAATTTTCTCGGGATTTTTGGGGATTTTTTGGGGGGATTTTTTGGGGGGATTTTTGGGGTCATTTTTTGTCAATTTTTGCCGGTTTTGGGGGGATTTTGGGGGGATTTTTTCCCTCCCCTCCGGCTGGGATTTTGGGGTGAATTTGGCCGTTTCCAGGCGCGTTCGCCGCTCTCGGCGCGGGCGCTGGACGAGGCCGGGCGGCGGCACCGGGAGCTGCAGCGCCTGGAGCGCGGCCTCAGGGAGCTGGGCGAGCTCTTCCAGCTGCTGGGCAGCACCGTCGAGGCCCAGGTGGGACTGGTTTGTACTGGGTTGTACTGGGAGGGACTGGGAGGCGAAAATTTGGTGATTTTGGCGATTTTATTTCAGCTCGCGATTCTAGGGCAAAAATGTATTTTAGGAAAAGGTATGGGGTGGAAATGGGGTGGTTGTTTGTTTATAGGGATGGCACTGGGAGGAAAAAAATTTGGTGGTTTTGGGGAAAAATGGGGATTTTCAAAATGTTTAGGGTAAAGATGGGATGGATGTTTAACTTGTACTGGTTGGTATTGGGAGGAGAAAATTTGGTGGTTTTGGGTGAAAAAACGGCGATTTTAGCTCAAAAAATATCAATTTTGGGTCAAAACCAGCAATTTTAGGCAAAAAGGGAAATGGGTTTTAAGTAAATGGGTACGTTTATACTGGAATTTTGTATACTGGTTTAGCTCAAAAAATGTCAAATTTGGGACAAAAAATGGCATTTTTGGGACAAAAATCGGTGATTTGGGGATGGAAATGGTGCTGGTTTATACTGGTTTATACTGGTCTATAGTGGTTTGTACTGGGATGGAACTGGGAGGAACTGGGAGGTGAAAATTTGGTGATTTTGGGTCCAAAAATGGGGATTTTGGGGCAGAATTGGGGCCTCAGGGAGCTGGGCGAGCTCTTCCAGCTGCTGGGCAGCACCGTCGAGGCCCAGGTGGGACTGGTGTGTACTGGTTTGTACTGGGAGGGACTGGGAGGCAAATTGGTGTTGAAACGGGGTTTTACTGGAACGTTAAAACTGGTTTTTGGGGGGCAAAAATGTCAATTTTTCAATTTTGGGTCAAAACCAGCAATTTTAGGGCAAAAATCGGTGATTTTAAGGTGTAAATGGGACTGGTTTATACTGGTCTATACTGGTTTGTACTGGGAGGGACTGGGAGGAAAAAATTCGGCGATTTTGGGTGAAGAAACGGCGATTTAGGGTCCAAAAATGTCAATTTTATGGCAAAAATGGGGATTTTGGGGATGGAAATGGGACTGGTTTGTACTGGGAGGGAACTGGGAGGGACTGGGAGGAAAAAACGCGGGGATTTTGGGTGCAAAAGCGGCGATTTTAGCTCCAAACCGTTTCATACTGGTTTGTACTGGTGCAGGGTGACGTCATCGACCGCATCGAGCTGCACGTGCAGCGCTCGGGGGCGGAGCTGGACAAGGGGCGGGGCCACCTGCAGGGGGCGGGGCAGAGGCGCAAGGCGGCCAGACGGGTAACTGGTTTATACTGGTTTATACTGGGAGGGGTCACTAAGCAAACTGGGGGGATGAGACTGGTTTGTACTGGGAGGGGTTAAAGGGGCGCTGGGTTAAACTGGGAGTTACTGGTTTGTACTGGGCCTCACTGGGAGCAGGCCCCAACTCCCACACCAGGCCCAGCCTGCTCCAAACTGGTTTAAACCGCTCCGAACCGGTTTGTACTGGTCCGGACTGGTTTGTACCGCCCCAGACTAGTCCGTACTGGTTCATACTGGTTTATACTGGTCCGCAGAAGCGCCTGGCCCTCGCCGCCTGCGCCTCGGTCGCCATCTTGGTCCTGGTCGCCATTGTGGCCGCCTCAGTGGCTTCCGGGTAGCTCCGAGTCTTCCCATTGGCTGCGGCGGCTGCCAATCAACGCGAACCCCACCCTCCGCCCCCTCCGATTGGCTGGGAGTGACATCAGGGCGCTGGGAGGCGAAGCCCGCCCCGCTCCGGCGGTGATTGGGCGGTGGGGGTGTCAGTCAAGCGATGCGCGGTTTTTATTGGTCGGTGGTGATGTAATGGTGGTGGCGGGGGGAACTCCGCCCCGCGGCGGTTTCTATTGGCTGCTGGTGACGTCAGCGGCGAATAAAGCACTTTTCAGCCCAAAAATGGCCCAAAAAATAATAAAAAAAAATTCTAAAAAAACTCCAGAAACCAAAACCGGGTGAGAATTGCGTCCTAAACCCAAAAATTCACGGAAATCTTGCAGGTTTCAGCCAATCAAAGCCAAAACCAAAACCCCCAAATTCCCTCCCAGAATCCTGAAAATGAAATAAAATTTAAAACCGAAAAAAAAAAAAAATCCCCAATAAATCTCAAAAAAATTCCCCCCAAAAATTCCTTTGAAATTCCCAAAATAATCCCCCAAATTTCCCCCAAGAATCCCCCAAAAAATCCCCCCAAAAATTCCCCAAAACTCCCTGAAAAATCCCCAAAAAAACCCTGAAAAATCCCCCAAAAATTTTCCAAAAAATCCCCCAAAATTACAAAAAAAATTTCACGAAATCACCAAAAAAAATCTCCAAAAAGCCCCGAAAAATTCCTTTAAAAATCCCCAAAAAAATCCCCCAAAATTTTAAAATCCCAAAAATCTTCAAAAATCCCCGAAATTCCCACCAAAATTCCCGAAATTCCCGCCAAAATCCCCGAAATTCCCGCCAAAATCCGCCCCCAAATCTCCAATTTTTGGCCCCAAATTTCCTCTCTCTTTATGGAGGGGGCGTGGCCTGAAGGAAGGGGCGTGGCCTGAAGGTAAGGGGCGTGGTTTAAGGGGAAGGGGGCTTGGCCTGAGCGCATCCTGCCCCGCCCCCTTGGCCCCCCGAGCAGAAGCCGAAGGGCCCGAGATGGTGAGGGGGGAAATTGGGGCAAAATGGGGGGAAATTGGGAAAATTGGGGGGAATTTTGAACATTTTGGGGGAATTTCGGGGAATTTTGGGGAATTTGGGGAATTTTGAGGGATTTTGGGGAATTTTGGGGGGAATTTGTGGAATTTTGGGGAATGTTAAGGGGAATTTTGGGGGAAATTTGGGGAACTTTGGGGGGAATTTTTTGGGGGGAATTTTTGGGATATTCGAGAGGGAATTTTGGGGGGAAAATTTGGGGGAAATTGGGGGAGTTTGGGAAAATTTGGGGAGGATTTGGAGGAGATTTTGGGGAAAATTGGGGGGGGGATTTGGTGAATTTTGGGGGAAATTGGGGGAAAGTTTGGGGGAAATTTTGGGGTGGGGTGGGGGGAATTTGGGAAATTTTGGGGGATTTTGAATGAAATTTGGGGGGATTTGGGGGTTTTAGGGACAATTTGGGGGAATTTTGGGGATTTGAGGGGAATTTTGGGGGGAATTTGGGAAATTTTGGGGGAAATTTGGGGGAATTTTGGGGAATTTCGGGGTGAAAATTTGCGGTTTTTTGGGGGAATTTTTGGGGAATTTTTGGGTCAATTTTGGGCCGTTTTGGTGCCGCCCCCCCCCGCAGAGGATGTGGGTGCTGGGGGGGGTGGGGGAGGGGGCGGGGCCACCTCGGGGACATTTTGGGGGTGACACCGGAAGGGGGGGGAGGGGAGGTGACAACTTTGGTGGGGGGGGAAGGGCGGGGCCACCAAAAAATGCCCAAAAATGGCAAAAAATTGGCACAAAATTGGCACAAAATGGCCCCAAATCCCCTAAAATGCCCCCAAAATCCCGAGTTTGTCCCTGAATATCCCCAAATTGTCCCCAAATGTCCCCAAACCACCCCAAAATATCCCCAAATCGCCTTAAAATGCCCCAAAATGTCCCCAAATGTCCCCAAACCCCCCAAAAAGTCCCCAAAATGAGCCAAATCCCCCTGAAATGTCCCCAAATGTCCCCAAAGTGTCCCCAGTTGTTACTGAATGTCCCCAAATGTCCCCAAATCCTCCGGAATGTCCCCAAAATGTCCGCAACCCCCCTGATTGTCCCCACGTGTCCCCAAACCCCTGAAATGTCCCAAAAATGACCCAAAACCCCCCAAAACGTCCCCAAATTGTCCCCAAAGCCCCCAAAACGTCCCCAAATTGTCCACAAATCCCCCTGAAATGCCCCCTGATTGTCCCCAAATGTCCCCAAAACGTCCCCAAATGTCCCTAAATTGTCCCCAAACCCCCCTGAAATATCCCCAAAATGTCCCCAAAGTGACCCAAACCACCCCAAAATGTCCCCAAATGTCCCCAAAATGCCCCAAATGTCCCCAAACCCCCCTGAAACATCCCCTGGTTGTCCCCAAATGTCCCCAAAATGTCCCCAAATGTCCCTAAATTGTCCCCAAACCCCCCTGAAATGTCCCCAAATTGTCCCCAAAGTGACCCAAACCACCCCAAAATGTCCCCAAAATGCCCCAAATGTCCCCAAACCCCCCTGAAATATCCCCTGATTGTCCCCAAATGTCCCCAAAATGTCCCCAACATGCCCCAAATGTCCCCACCCCCCTGACTGTCCCCAAATGTTCCCAAATTGTCCCCAAACCCCCTTGAAATGTCCCCAAAACGTCCCCAAAGTGACCCAAACCCCCTTGAAATGCCCCCAAATTGTCCCCAAATGTCCCCAAACCCCCCTGACTGTCCCCAAATGTCCCCAAATGTCCCCAAAGTGACCCAAACCACCCCAAAATGCCCCAAATGTCCCCAAATGTCCCCAAACCCCCCTGAAATATCCCCTGATTGTCCCCAAATGTCCCCAAACCACCCCAAACCACCCCAAAATGCCCCAAATGTCCCCGAATTGTCCCCAAATGTCCCCAAACCACCCCAAACCACCCCAAAATGTCCCCAAAATGCCCCAAATGTCCCCAAACCCCCCTGAAATATCCCCTGATTGTCCCCAAATGTCCCCAAAATTTCCCCCAAAATGCCCCAAATGTCCCCAAACCCCCCTGACTGTCCCCAAATGTTCCCAAAATGTCCCCAAAGTGACCCCAAACCACCCCAAAATGCCCCCAAATATCCCCAAACCCCCCTGAAATGCCCCCTGATTGTCCCCAAATGTCCCCAAAACGTCCCCAAAATGTCCCCACCCCCCTGACTGTCCCCAAATGTCCCCTGAATTGTCCCCAAAGTGACCCAAACCACCCCAAACCACCACAAAATGCCCCAAATGTCCCCAAATGTCCCCAAACCCCCTGACTGTCCCCAAATGTCCCCAAATGTCCCCAAAGTGACCCAAACCACCCCAAAATGCCCCAAATGTCCCCAAATGTCCCCAAACCCCCCTGAAATATCCCCTGATTGTCCCCAAATGTCCCCAAAATTTCCCCAAAATGCCCCAAATGTCCCCACCCCCCTGACTGTCCCCAAATGTTCCCAAAATGTCCCCAAAGTGACCCAAACCACCCCAAAATGCCCCCAAATATCCCCAAACCCCCCTGACTGTCCCCCCCTGTCCCCGCAGGTGCCGCCCCTCGCTGTGCCCCTCCTCCTCCTCCTGGCCGCCGGCCCCGCCCCCTCCGGCCCCGCCCACCTCGGCCCCGCCCCCTCCGGCCCCGCCCCCCCCGGCTGTCACCGCGCCCGCCGGCCCCCCCCCGCCAGGGCCGCCCCCCCCCGCCCTGGGCGCTCGGCGCCCGGCGCGTCACCACCATGGAGATGGCGGCCGGGCGCGTGCTGGACATCGGGGACAGCCAGGGGGACAGCCAGGGGGACAGCCAGGGGGACAGCCAGGGGGACATCGGGGACAGCCAGGGGGACACCCAGGGGGACATCGGGGACAGCCAAGGGGACACCTGGGGTGGTGGCCATGGTGGCCATGGTGACAACGGTGGTGCCTGGGATGACCCCAGAGGTGACAATGGTGGCCCTGGTGGCAATGGTGGCCATGGAGGTGGCAATGGTGGCACCTGGGATGGTCCTGGAGGTGACAATGGTGACAATGGTGGCACCTGGGACAGCCAAGGGGACACCTGGGGTGGTGGCCATGGTGGCCGTGGTGGCACTTGGAATGGCCTTGGTGGCACCTGGGATGGCCCTGGAGGTGAGAGCGATGTCCCTGGTGACCATGGTGGGTCCAGGGGTGACAATGGTGTCCCCAAGGGCGGTGTCCATGGTGTCAGTGGTGTCCGTGGTGTCCCCGGGGCTGTCCATGGAGGTGACAATGGCGGTGACAATGGCGGTGTCCATGGTGACAATGGTGTCCCCAAGGGCGGTGTCCATGGAGGTGACAATGGCGGTGTCAGTGGTGTCCCCAATGGTGTCCCTGGCGGTGTCCATGGTGTCCCCAAGGCTGTCCCCAAGTGCCTGCTGTGTCCCTCGGCCCTGCACGCCATGTCCCCCCGCCGTGTCCCCGCCTCCCTGGCCGCCTGGCGCTCCGGCCGCCGCTGCCGCCGCCAATCCCGAGTGGCCGCGGGGGCGGCGGCCGTGGGCGCGGCCGTGACGTCATCGGTGACGCGGGGGTGGAGCTTCGGCGCGGGGTGGGGCACGGGGCGTGGCCTGGGCGTGCTGGGGGCGGGGTCTCAGTCGCGCGTGGCGCAGGAGGGGCTGAGGTGGCAGCGGCAGGACCGGAGCGCCCTCAGCTGGCAGGAGATGGTGTGCGTCTTCTACTGGTGAGCGGCCTTCATCATCCTCACCTTCATCATCCTCATCCTCATCCTCACCTTCATCCTCATCCTCACCTTCATCTTCATCCTCACCCTTATCCTCACCTTCATCTTCAGCTTCTTCCTCTTCCTGCTCTCCTTCCTCCATCCCCTCAGCTGGCAGGAGATGGTGGCGTCTTCTACTGGTGAGCGGCCTTCATCATCATCATCCTCATCATCATCTTCACCTTCATCCTCATCCTCACCTTCATCCTCACCTTCATCATCCTCATCTTCATCTTCATCCTCATCTTCATCTTCATCTTCATCCTCACCCTTATCCTCATCCTCTTCCTCATCCTGCTCTCCTTCCTCCTTATCGCCCTCAGCTGGCAGGAGATCAGCTGTGTGTTCTACTGGTGAGCGGCCTTCATCATCACCTTCATCATCTTCATCCTCATCTTCCTCATCCTCATCCTCACCTTCATCTTCATCCTCACCTTCATCTTCATCCTCACCTTCATCTTCATCCTCACCCTTATCCTCACCTTCATCTTCAGCTTCTTCCTCTTCCTGCTCTCCTTCCTCCTTATCGCCCTCAGCTGGCAGGAGATGGTGTGCGTCTTCTACTGGTGAGCGGCCTTCATCATCATCATCCTCATCTTCATCTTCACCTTCATCCTCATCCTCATCTTCATCCTCATCCTCACCTTCATCCTCATCCTCATCTTCATCCTCACCTTCATCCTCATCCTCACCTTCATCTTCATCCTCACCCTTATCCTCATCCTCTTCCTCTTCCTGCTCTCCTTCCTCCTCATCGCCCTCAGCTGGCAGGAGATGGTGTGCGTCTTCTACTGGTGAGCGGCCTTCATCATCTTCATCCTCATCATCCTCAGCTTCATCATCCTCACCTTCATCCTCACCTTCATCCTCATCCTCACCTTCATCCTCTTCTTCTTAATCTTCATCCTCCTTATCTTCCTTGGCTTTGTCTCCATCTTCATCTTCATCCCCAGCCTCATCATCCTCATCACCTTCATCGTCCTCATCACCTTCGTCATCCTCATCACCTTCATCATCCTCATCACCTTCATCATCCTCGTCATCTTCATCCTCAGCTTCTTCATCCTCTTCCTCATGCTGCTCTCCTCCTTCCTCATCTCCCTCGGCTTTGTCTTCTTCTCCATCTTCGTCCTCACCTTCCTCATCTTCACCCAAAATCCCCCAAATTCCCCCCAAAGTGACCGCTGCCCCTGAACTGACCATCCCAAAGTGACCACTGCCCCTGAACTGACCACTGCCCCTGAACTGACCACTGCCCCTGAACTGACCACTGCCCCTGAACTGACCGCTGCCAAACTGACCACTGCCCCTGAACTGACCATCCCAAACTGACCACTGCCCCTGAACTGACCATCCCAAACTGACCACTGCCCCTGAACTGACCACTGCCCCTGAACTGACCACTGCCCCTGAACTGACCGCTGCCAAAGTGACCACTGCCCCTGAACTGACCACTCCCAAACTGACCACTCCCAAAGTGACCACTGCCCCTGAACTGACCATCCCAAACTGACCGCTGCCCCTGAACTGACCGCTGCCCCTGAACTGACCACTGCCCCTGAACTGACCACTGCCCCTGAACTGACCGCTGCCCCTGAACTGACCACTGCCCCTGAACTGACCACTGCCCCTGAACTGACCATCCCAAACTGACCACTCCAAAGTGACCACTGCCCCTACAAAGTGACCACTCCCAAACTGACCAAACCAAAACTGACCAGTCCAAAAGTGACCAAACCAAAATGACCCCTCCCAAACTGACCACTCCCAAAGTGACCGCTCCCCAACTGACCATTCCCAAACTGACCACTCCCCAACTGACCACTCCCAACTGACCAAACCAAGAGTGGCCACTCCAAACTGACCACTGCCCAAATGACCACTGCCCAACTGACCACTCCCAAACTGACCATTCCCCAACTGACCATTCCCCAACTGACCACTCCCAAACTGACCACTGCCCAACTGACCACTCCCCAACTGACCACTCCCAACTGACCAAACCAAGAGTGGCCACTCCAAACTGACCATTCCCCAACT
The DNA here is from genome assembly GCF_901933205.1 of Camarhynchus parvulus. Lineage (NCBI taxonomy): Eukaryota > Metazoa > Chordata > Aves > Passeriformes > Thraupidae > Camarhynchus > Camarhynchus parvulus. The sequence goes on along the minus strand of NW_022148798.1, from coordinate 70,783 downwards.
GACCATTCCCCAACTGACCACTCCCAAACTGACCATTCCCCAACTGACCATTCCCCAACTGACCACTCCCAAACTGACCACTGCCCAACTGACCACTGCCCAACTGACCACTCCCAAACTGACCATTCCCCAACTGACCATTCCCCAACTGACCACTCCCAAAGTGACCATCCCAAACTGACCACTCCCAACTGACCACTCCCCAACTGACCACTGCCCAACTGACCGCTGTCCACCCCCCCCAGGGCCTGGCTGGACCCTTCGGCCGCGCGCCCCTCCCCCTCGTTCCTGCGGGCCGTGCGGTCACTCCCACCGCACTTCACTCCGGCCACGGCCGCGGCCTACGCCGAGCTGCTGTCCGGCTGGGGCACCACGCCCGTCGCGGTCAGCGCGCCTGGCGGCCGCCTGCGCGACGCTGACCGCCCGTCCGGCTCTGCCGCGCCGCCATGGCCGGAGTGGCGCCCAGGAGGCGTCCGACTGCCTGCGGGCCGAGGTGACCTTCGGGCGGTCAGCGCGGCCAAGCGCGCGCGTGCGGACGTCCGCGCGGCACCGAGGGCAACGCGTGAGCTTCGGCGGAGTTCTTCGGCCAGCGGCTGCTCGAGGTGGACGGCGGCGCCCGACCGCGACGGGCGACCTGGCCTTCGGGCGGCCGCAGGACTTCGGCCGCTGGCTGCGCGGCGTGCCCGGGGCTCCGGCCGTGGTCGAGGCTGACCTCTGGCCCCTCCACGCCCTCGTGCCCCCGAGTGACCCCCGGCGGCGGGCACTGCGCGCGGCCATCCGCAGCTACGTGGCGGCCAAAGCGCTGCGGGTCAACTGCACCTGCGGCCGGAGCGGGCAGCGCGGTGAGTGGTCATTCTGGGCAGTGGGCAGTGGTCAGCGGGGTGAGTGGTCATTCTGGGCAGTGGGCAGTGGGCAGTGCAGTGGTCAGCAGGGGTGAGTGGGCAGTGGGCAGTGGTCATTCTGGTCAGTGGGCAGTGGTCAGCGGGGTGAGTGGGCAGTGGTCATTCTGGTCAGTGCAGTGGGCAGTGGGCAGCAGGGTCAGTGGGCAGTGGGCAGTGGTCATTCTGGTCAGTGGAGTGGTCATTCTGCTGGGCAGAGGAGTGGTCAGTGGAGTGGTCATTGTGGTCAGTGATCAGTGGGGTGAGTGGGCAGTGGGGTAAACAGAGCGGTCAGTGGTCAGCAGGGTCAGTGGTCAGTGCATTGGTCAGCAGGGTCAGTGGTCAGTGCAGTGGTCAGTGGGGTGAATGGGCAGTGGTCAGCAGGGTCAGTGGTCAGTGCAGTGGTCAGTGGGGTGAATGGGCAGTGGTCAGCAGGGTCAGTGGTCAGTGCAGTGGGCAGTGGGCAGTGGGCAGAGTGGTCATCCTGCTGGTCAGTGGGGTCAGCAGTGCGGTAATCAGGGTGGTCAAGAGGATGAGGATGACCTCCACGATGACCACTGCACTGACCACTCCAGTGACCTCCACGATGACCACTGCACTGACCAATGACCACTCCCATGAACATCCTGATGACCACCATGGTGACCACTCCAATGACCATGGCAATGACCAGTGACCAGCCTGATGACCACTCCACTGACCACCATGATGACCTTCCCATTGACCACCATGGTGACCACACCAATGACCACTCCACTGACCGATGGCCACACCAGTGACCAATGGCCACTCCACTGACCAATGACCACTCCACTGACCGATGGCCACACCAGTGACCAATGGCCACTCCGATGACCACTCCAATGGCCACTCCGATGACCACTGACCATCCTGTTGTTCCTCCAGGTGACCACCCGCGTGACCACTTGAATGACCACCTGAGTGACCACCCGTGCCACTGCCCGTGCTCGGCCACGCCCCTCCCCGTGGGCGGATCCCCGTGCTGCCCCGCCCACCGCGGCCTGGCCCACCTGTCCGTGCAGGTACGAGTGACCGCTGACCGCTGACCAATGACCACTGACCAGTGACCAGTGACCAATGACCACTGACCACTGACCACTGACCACCTGTCCGTGTAGGTACGAGTGACCGCTGACCGCTGACCAATGACCACTGACCAGTGACCAGTGACCAATGACCGCTGACCACTGTCCGTGCAGGTACGAGTGACCACTGACCACAGCAATGACCACTGACCAGTGACCAATGACCAGTGACCAATGACCACTGACCACTGACCACCTGTCCGTGCAGGTACGAGTGACCGCTGACCAATGACCAATGACCAATCACCACTGACCACTGACCCCTGACCACTGACCTGTCTGTGCAGGTATGGGGTGACCAGTGACCACTGACCAGTGACCCCTGACCACTGACTGCTGACCGCTGACCACTGACCAATGACCGCTAACCACTGACCAGTGACCACTGACCACTGACCGCTAACCACTGACCAGTGACCAGTGACCAGTACCTGTCTGTGCAGGTATGGGGTGACCACTGACCAATGACCCCTGACCACTGACCATTGACCAATGACCACTGACCAGTGACTGCTGACCACTGACCACTGACCACTGCCCACTGACCAATGACCTGTCTGTGCAGGTATGGGGTGACCAGTGACCACTGACCACTGACCATTGACCACTGACCAGTGACCAGTGACTGCTGACCAGTGACCAATGACCTCTGACCAGTGACCAATGACCAATGACCACTGACCACTGACCACTGACCAATGACCAGTGACCACTGACCACTGACCACTGACCTGTCTGTGCAGGTATGGGGTGACCAGTGACCACTGCCACAACGCTGACCCTGACCAGTGACCAGTGACCAGTGACCAGTGACTGCTGACCAGTGACCATTGACCATTGACACTGACACTATTGACTGACGAAGGTATGCACACGCCAGTACATAAGACATGAATGAACTGCCGCAGGTAGAGTGACTGACCGACCTACACGACACTGACCAGTGACCAGTGACTGCTGACCAGTGACCATTGACCATTGACCACTGACCACTGACCATTGACCACTGACCAGTGACCAGTGACTGCTGACCACTGACCACTGACCAATGACCAGTGACCACTGACCACTGACCAATGACCTGTCTGTGCAGGTATGGGGTGACCAGTGACCAATGACCAGTGACCAATGACCAGTGACCAATGACCAGTGACCACTGCCCACAGCAATGACCACAGCACTGCCCACTGACCGCTGCCCCCGTCCGTGCAGATTCTGGGCGGCCGCGGCTGGCGCGGCGACGTGCTGACCGCCACGGACGCCTACGTCCGAGTGTCCTTCTCCGGCCAGCACGCTCGGACGTCCACGGCCTGGAACCAGGAGCGGCCGCGCTGGGGTCAGCGCCTGGACCTCGGGGCGGTCACTCTGCGGCCGGGGGCGCGGCTGGAGCTGCAGGTGTGGGACGAGGACCACGGCTGGGACGATGACCACCTGGGCACCTGCCGCTGGCCACTGGCGGCCGGACGCTGGCCGGAGCGCTCGTGCTGCGCCGGGGGCGGCCGCTTGGACCGCAGTGACCACCACGTGCGCTCCGGCCCTGGCCGGACCCTGGTGCCACGACTACCGCCCGGCCACGCCCATGGGCGGGGCTGGCGTGGTGGGCGGGGCCGAGTGGCCGCCGCCCGAGGGAGCTGATTGGGCGGAATGGGGCAGCGAGGAGGAGGAGGAGGAGGAGGAGGAGGAGGAGGAGGAAGGGCTGAGGTTCCTGCAGAGGTTCTTCGAGGTTCCGGAAGGTTCCGGGGCGAGAAATGGGGGATTTGGGGAAAATTTGGGGGCCACGAAATCCCCAAAATCCTCCGGGTTTGGGGAGGGGGAGGGTGATGGAGATGAAGGCTCCAAAAACGGCAAAAATCCCGAATTTGACCCAAATTTGGGGTCCCCGAAATCCCAAAAATCCTCCCAGTTTGAGGAGGAGGAAGGTGATGGAGATGAAGGCCCCAAAAACACCAAAAATCCCGAATTTGGGCCGTTTTGGGAGGGAATCAGAAACGACCCCAAAAATCCCGAATCTGACCCAATTTTGGGGTCCCCAAAATCCCAAAAATCCTCCCGGTTTGAGGAGGAGGAGGCTGATGAAGATGAAGGCCCCAAAAAAGGCGAAAACCCCAAATTTGGCCCATTTTGGGCAGGTCCCAAAAAGGGTTTTTGGAAGAACACCAAAAACCCCAAATCCGACCCAAATTTGGGGTCCCCAAAACGCCCAAAATCCGCCCGGTTTGGCCCAGTTTGGCCCCAGTTTGGGGAGGATGATGAAGATGAAGGCGAAGGCCCCAAAACCCCCAAATTCGGCCGATTTTGGGAGCTCCCGGAGGGCTCCAAAAAGGTTTTTTGGGACGACCCCAAAAACCCCAAACCCGACCCAATTTGGGGCCCCCAGAACCCCAAAAAACGCTCCCAGTTTGGCCCAGTTTGGCCCCAGTTTGGCGATGAAGATGATGGTGGTGATGATGATGATGATGAAGATGAAGAAATCGGCGACGCCGAATTCCAGCGACTTTGGGACCTTGCTGAGGAAAACCCCGAAAACCCCGAATTTGACCCAATTTGGGGCTCCCAGGAGGGACAAAAATCCGCCCAGTTTGGCCCAGTTTGGCCCCAGTTTGGTGATGAAGATGAGGATGAAGATGAAGGCCCCAAAAACCCCAAATTTGGCCAATTTTTGGAGGTTCCAGAAGGTCCCAAAAACCCCGAATTTGACCCAAATTTGGGGTCCCCAAAATCCACCCAGTTTGCCCCAGTTTGGCCCCAGTTTGGGGAGGAGGATGAAGATGAAGATGATGATGAAGATGAAGGCCCCAAAAACCCCAAATTTGGCCAATTTTTGGAGGTTCCAGAAGGTCCCAAAAACCCCGAATCTGACCCAAATTTGGGGTCCCAAAAAGCCCCAAAATCCGCCGGTTTGGCCCAGTTTGGGGAGGATGATGAGGGTGAAGACGAAGGCTCCGAATTTGGGGCCTTTTGGGGGGGGGGAGGGGAATAAAGGATTGAGCAGCAGAACTGGACTGGTTTGGACTGGTTTGTACTGGGAGGGCGATTTGGGGCGGTTTGGGGGTTTTTGGGGATTTTTTTTAATTTTGGGGATTTTTGGGGATTTTTTGGGATTTTTGGGGATTTTTTTTTTTATTTTTTGGGATTTTTTGGGGATTCTATTTTATTTTTTGGGGAGATTTTTTGGAGTTTTTGGGGGTTTTTTAATTTTTTGGGGATTTTGGGGGGATTTTTGGGGATTTTTTTGGGGGGATTTTTTGAGATCTTTTGGGATTTTTTTAATTTTTTGGGGATTTTTTGGGGATTTTTTGGGGGGATTTTTTGGGATTTTTGGGAGATTTTTTGGGGATTCTTTTGGTGGTATTTTGGGATGTTTTTGGGGATTTTATTTTATTTTTTGGGGATTTTTTTTGATTTTTTGGGGATTTTTTTGGGATTTTTTGGGGATTTTTGGGGATTTTTTGGGGGGATTTTTTGGGGATTTTTTGGGGATTTTTTGGGATGTTTTTTGGGATTTTATTTTATTTTTGGGGGATTTTTGGGGGGATTTTTTGGGATTTTTGGGGGATTTTATTTTATTTTTTGGGGGATTTTTTGGGGATAAATTTTTATGAAATTTTTTGGGGATTTTTTGGGTGGGTTTTGGGGGAAATTTGGGGGTTTTTGGGTTGAATTGGGGGTTTTTGGGGGTTTTGGGTTGAATTTGAAGGATTTGTTTTCAATTTTCGGGCTGAATTTGGAGGATTTTGGGGCCGGGGTTTTTGGGGCGTTCGCGACATTTTTGGGGGTGGATTTTGGGGCATTTGGGGCTGAATTTGGGGGATTTTGGGGTTTCGGGGCCCCTCCCAGCCCCGGGCGGGGTTTTTGGGCTGAATTTGGAGGATTTGGGGTTCGGGGCCCCTCCCCCCGGCCCGGGCGGGGTTTTTGGGGCGTTTGTGGCGTTTTTGGGGGCCCCGCCCCCCCCCGCGCTTCCGGCGCCGCTTCCTGAGGTACCGGGGCCGCTTTGGGGGAAATTCCGGGGATTTTGGGCAAAATGGGGGGGCTGGGGGGGCCCGGGGGAGTTCTGGGGGAAATTTGGGGGATTTGGGGGGAAAATTCCGGAGACTTTGGGTAAAATTGGAGCGTTTTGGCGGGATTTGGGGGATTTGGGAGGATTTTTAAGTAAAATTGGGGGATTTTGGGTAAAATTGGGGGATTTTGGGTAAAATTGGGGGATTTTGGGGGGAATTTGGGGGTTTGGGGAGTTTGGGTGAGTTTTGGGCAAATTCAGGTGGAATTTCGGTGATTTTGGTGAATTTGGGGGATTTCGGGGGGATTTTGGGTAAAACTGGAGGTTTTTGGGGGGATTTGAGGGTTTGGGGGAAATTCCGGGGATTTTGGGCAAAATGGGGGGGCTGGGGGGGTTCGGGGGAGTTCTGGGGGAAATTTGGGGGATTTGAGGGGAAAATTCGGGGGATTTTGGGGAAAATTGGAGGATTTTGGCGGGATTTCGGGGGTGGGGAAAATTCGGGGGATTTTGGGGGATTTGGGTGAGTTTTGGGCAAATTCAGGGGGAATTTCGGGGATTTTGGTGAATTTGGGGGATTTTGGGTAAAACTGGAGGTTTTGGGGGGGTTTTGGGCGGGTTTGGGGGAAATTCGGGGGATTTTGGGTAAAATTGGGCGGTTTGGGGGGATCCGGGGGAGTTTTGGGGGAAATTTGGGGATTTTGGTTAAAATTGGAGGATTTTGGGGATTTGGGGATTTGGGGATAATCTGGGGGGATTTTGGGGATTTTTGGAGGAGTTTGATGGATTTTGGAGGGAACCCGGGTGATTTGGGGGAAATTCCGGGGATTTTGGGTAAATTCAGGGGCAATTTGGGGGATTTTCAGAAATTTGGGGGATTTTGGGGGGTTTGGGAGAGTTTTGGGCGAATTCGGGGGGAATTTGGGGGATTTTGGTGAATTTGGGGGATTTTGGGTAAAACTGGAGGTTTTTGGGGGGGATTTGGGGGATTTGAGGGAAATTTGGGGGATTTTGGTTAAAATTGGAGGATTTTGGGGGGTTGGGGGAAAATTTGGGTTTTTTTGGGGGGGATTTTGGGGGAATTCGGGGGAAATTCGTGGGTGAGGTTTTTTTTGGGGGGGGATTTGGGGAATTTTGGGACAATTCGCGGGATTTGGGGGAATTTGGGGAAAATGTGGAGGATTTGGGGATTTTGGGACGATTTGGGAGGAAATTCGGGGGATTTTGGGAAACTCTGGGGGGATTTGGGCCATTTTGGGGCATTTTGAGGGCGATTTTGGGGGATTTTGGGGATTTTTCGGAATTTCTCGCTCTTTTGGGCGCATTTTTCTCACTTTTGGGAGATTTGAGGGGATTTTGGGGCTTTTTGGGGTAATTTCCTTGAATTTTGTGCGGAATTTGGGGATTTTCTTTAAATTTTGGGGTTTGGGGGGAATCAGCCGATTTTGGGGCGTTTTGTGTGGAATTTTGGGGTTTTTTTGGGGGGAATTTTTGGTAATTTTGGGGAATTTCGTGGGGGTTTTGAGCTTTTGGAGGATTTGGGGGCATTTGGGGATTTTTCTGAATTTCTCGCTCTTTTGGGTGAATTTTTTGGCATTTTGGGTGAATTTATTGAATTTTGGGTGAATTTTTTCAATTTTGGGTGAATTTATTGAATTTTGGGTGAATTTTTTGCATTTTGGGTGAATTTTTTGGCATTTTGGGTGAATTTATTGAATTTTGGGTGAATTTTTTCAATTTTGGGTGAATTTATTGAATTTTGGGTGAATTTTTTGCATTTTGGGTGAATTTCGGGCGTTTTTGGGGGGATTTCCTTGGATTCCGTGGGGGGTTTGGGCCACTTTGGGCGCATTTTGGGCGAGTTTTGGTCATTTTGGGGGAATTTCGGGGATTTTGGGGGGTTCCGTGCGGGTTTGCGGATTTTGGGTGAAATTTTGGGGAATTTCCTGGGGGTTTTGAGGTTTTGAGGATTTTGGGGTGAAATTTGGGGATTTTGGGGGCTCTGACCCCTCCCCCCCCCAGGTGCCCCCCCGGCCATGGGGCCCCTCCCCCCCCTCTGCATCCTCCTGGTGGCCGCAGCGAGTGACCAACTGACCAGAGTGACCACACTGACCACTGGGACCACCCAGAGTGACCAACTGACCAGAGTGACCGTCGGGAGTGACCAACTGACCACAGCGAGTGACCGAGTGACCGCAGTGACCACCGGGAGTGACCAACTGACCGCAGCGAGTGACCAACTGACCAGAGTGACCATCGGGAGTGACCAACTGACCACTGGGAGTGACCAACTGACCACAGTGACCACCCAGAGTGACCAACTGACCACTGGGACCACAGCGAGTGACCAACTGACCACTGTGACCACCTTGGGCCACGGAGTGACCACTGGGACGACCAAGAGTGACCAACTGACCACCGGGACCCCCTTGGACCACCGAGTGACCACCGGGAGTGACCAACTGACCACCGGGAGTGACCAACTGACCGCAGTGACCACAGAGAGTGACCAACTGACCGCAGTGACCACAGCGAGTGACCAACTGACCACCGGGACCCCCTCGGGCCACGGAGTGCCCACTGAGCACCGAGTGACCGCCGGGAGTGACCGAGTGACCGCCAGGAGCCACCCACTGACCACTGCAGTGACCACTGGGGTGACCACTGGAGTGACCACGACCTCCTTGGGCCACGGAGTGACCCCTGCTGACCCCGGAGTGACCCCTGCTGACCCCGGAGTGACCCCCGCTGACCCCGCGGTGACCCCGGGCTGGCCCCTCCCCCTGGCCGTTGCCATGGCGACCGCGGCGGTTCTGGCGGCCGCGCTGGGGGCGGGGCTGCGCTGGGGGCGGGGCCGGCGGGGGGCGGGGCCGGCGGGGGAGTGGGCGGGGCCGGCGCCGGCCCTGGGGGAAGGGGAGGGGCCGGGAGAGGAGGCGGGGGCGGGGCCAGGGGAGGGGGCGGGGCTGGCGGGGGAGGGGGCGGGGCTTGCGGCCACGGTGGCGGGCGGGCAGGTGGGGGAGGGGCTGCGAACGTTCCGGGGGGCGGTGGGGGAGGGGCGGGAGGGGGGGGAGGGGCCCTGGTGAGGGGGGGGAGGGGAAAAATTCGGGGATTTTTTGGGGAATTTTTTGGGAATTTTTTGTTGATTTTTTGGGAATTTTTTTTTAATTTTAGGGGATTTTTAACGAAATTTGGGGATTTTTCTGAAATTTTTTTGTTGATTTTTTGGGGGGATTTTGGGGATTTTGTTTTTTAATTTTAGGGGATTTTTAACGAAATTTGGGGATTTTTGGGGATTTTTTTTTTAGGGGATATTTGGGGGAATTTCGGGATCTTTTGGGGATTTTTTTGGGGTTGGGGATTTTTTTTTTTTTTGGAGATTTTTTGGGGGGCGTTGGGGAAATTTGGGGATTTTTTAATTTTAGGGGATTTTTGGGGAATTTGGTGAGAATTTGGGGGCGCATTTTGGGGGAATTGTGGGGGAAATTTTGGGGAATTTTTTGGTTTTTTAACAAACTTGGGGATTTTTGGGGGAATTAGGCGGGGAAATTTGGGAATTTTTGGGTTTTTTAAAAATAACTTTTTAAAATAATTTTGGGGGATTTTGAGGGGAATTTTGGCGATTTTGGGGTTTCGAGGGGAATGTCGGGGATTTGGGGGAATTTTTGGGCCATTTTTTTGGAATTTCGGGGATTTTTGGAATAAAAAAATTTTTACAAAAATGGGAAAAAGGAGGGAAAAAAAGTTTGTGGGGATGGGGGGCAAAAAATTGGGGAAAAACCTCACGAAATTGGGGAAAAAAAAACAAAAAAAAAGGAGAAAAAATTCTCAAAAAGAGGAAAAAAAAATTTTCTAAAAATGAGGAAGAAACTCAAAAAATGGGGAAAACCCCTTGAAAATGGGGAAAAGTTGCCAAAAGAATGGGACAGGACGGCCAAAAATAGAAAAAAAAAATTTCAGAAAATGGGAAAAGAGACCCAAAAAATGGGGGAAAAAATCGGCAAAAATTGGCAAAGAAAGCCCAAAAAATTGGGGTAAAAATGGCAAAAATTGGGGTAAAAATTCCCAAATATTTGGGGTAAAAATCCCAGAATTGGGGTGAATTTCCCAAAATTGCGGTAAAAAATCCCAAATATTTGCGTAAAAATCCCCAAATTGGGAAAAACCCCAAAATGTGGGGAAAGGGACCCAAAAATGGGGGAAAATTCTTAAAAATGGGAAAAAAAACTGACAAAGAAATGGGAAAAAATAAATCCCCAAAATTGGGGTAAAATCCCCAAAATTGGGGTAAAAATCCCCAAATTGGGGTAAAAATCCCAAAATTGGGGTAAAAACCCCAAAATTGGGGTAAAAACCCCAAAATTGGGGTAAAATCCCCAAAATTGGGGTAAAAATCCCAAAATGGGGACCCGGGACCCCTCCCCCCCCCGCCCCTCCCCCCCCAATGACGACAGCGCCAAAATTCGATTTATTTTTATTTTTATTTTTATTTTTATTTTTATTTTTATTTTTGGTTTTTTTTTTTTTTTTTTTTTTTTTTCTTCCAAAACGGCCCCAAAAGTCGGGGGCGGGTGGGGGAGGGGCGCGGGGGGGGCGGGGTTACAAAAATAAAACCCTCGGGGGGGGGGGGGGGGGTGGGGCCGCCCCTCCCCCCCCTTTGTAGTGTTTTGGTTTTTTTGGGGTTTTTGGGGGTGGGGGAGGGGCGGGGGGCGGGGTCAGTCGGGGGGTGGGGGAGGGGCGGGCTCCGGGGGGGTTGGGGAGGGGTCCCCGAGCGTCGCGCGGCTCCCGGAGCGACCTGAAGGGGGGGGAGGGGAAACGTCAATGAAACCGCCCCAAAAGTGGCCCAAAAATCCCCGAATTTACCCCAAAAAATAAAAAAAACCCAACCGATTTTCACCCAAAAAATCCCCCCAAAAATCCCCGAATTTACCCCTAAAAATCCCAAAAAATCCCCGAATTTCCCCCAAAAAATCCCCAAAATTCCCCCAAAAAATCCCCGAATTTACCCCCAAAAATTACCCCCAAAAATCCCCAAATTTACCCAAAAAAAATCCCCCCAAAATCCCCCAAAATTCCCCCCAAAAAATCCCCCGAATTTCCCCCCAAAAATCCCCGAATTTACCCCAAAAATTCCCCCCAAAAATCCCCAATTTTCCCCAAAAATCCCCAAAATTCCCCCCAAAAAATCCCCAAATTCATCTCGGGAACCCCAAATCCTCCCCAGGACCGGGACCCCCCCAAAAATCCCCAAATTTCTGTTGGATCCCAAATTTCATCCCAGGGCCCCCAAAATCCCAAATTAGACCCCCAAAAATCCCCAATTTAACCCTTTGAACCCCAATTTAACCCTTTAAATCCAAAATTAACCTAAATTTAACCCTTTAAATCCATTTTAACCCAAATTTATCCCATTTTTAACCAAAATCGCCGGTTTTTACCCCAAATCCGGTGCGAGGCCACCACGTAGCTGAGCAAGGCGACCCCAAACCCCCAATTTAACCCTTTAATCCCAATTTAACCCTTTAAACCCCAATTTAACGCCCCAAAATTCCATTTTTAACCCATTTTTAACCAAAATCGCCGGTTTTTACCCCAAACTCGGTGCGAGGCCACCACATAGCTGAGCAGGGTGACGTCGCTGGGCCATGGAACCCCAATTTAACCCAATTTTGACCCTTTAATTCCCAATTTAACCCTTTAAATCCCATTTTTAACCCCAATTTAACCAAAATCGCCGTTTTTTACCCCAAACGCGGTGCGAGGCCACCACGGAGCTGAGCAGGGCGACCCCAAATCCCCCATTTAACCCTTTAATTCTCAATTTAACCCTTTAAACCCCAATTTAACCCTTTCATTCCCAATATAATGCCCCAAAATCCCATTTTTAACCAAAATCGCCGGTTTTTACCCCAAACCCGGTGCGAGGCCACCACGTAGCTGAGCAGGGTGAGCCCAAACTCTCCCAAAATCCCCCCAAATCCCATTTTGACCCCAATTTAACCCTTTAATTCCCAATATAACCCCCCAAAACCCCATTTTTAACCAAAATCGCCGGTTTTTACCCCAAACGCGGTGCGAGGCCACCACGTAGCTGAGCAGGGTGACGTCGCTGGGCCATGGAACCCAAATTTAACCCTTTAAACCCCAATCTAACCCTTTAATTCCCACAAAACCCCATTTTTAACCCCGATTTAACCAAAATCGCCGTTTTTTACCCCAAACCCGGTGCGAGGCCACCACGTAGCTGAGCAGGGTGACGTCGCTGGGCCCCCCCGACTCGAGGGGGATGGGGTGCACCCGGAAGTGCTCGAGCATGTCGAAGATGCTCTGGAACCAGAGGTGCTGCACGCGGCACTGCAGCGACTCGTTCAGCGACAGACGGAGGTGCTGCGACCCAAAAATGAGAGAATTTAACCCAAAAATGAGCCGGGAATGTTACAGGATCAGGGGTGCTGAAATCCCAGAGATTGAGCCCAAAATCGCAGAGATTCACCCCAAAATGGGCTCTGGAACCAGAGGTGCTGCAGGGACTCGTTCAGCGACAGACGGAGGTGCTGGGACCCAAAAATGAGAGAATTTAACCCAAAATTAACCCAAAAATGACCCAGAAATAATCCACACATGTAACAGGATCAGCAGCCCCGAAATCCCAGAGATTGAGCCCAAAACGGGCTCTGGAACCAGAGGTGCTGCACCCGGCACTGCAGCGACTCGTTCAGCGACAGACGGAGGTGCTGGGACCCAAAAATGACCCAAAAATTGACCCAAAATTGACCCAAAATTGACCCAAAAATTGACCCAAAATTGACCCAAAAATTGACCCAAAAATGACCCAAAAATTGACCCAAAATGGACCCAAAACTGAGCCAGAATTGACCCAAAATTGACCCCGAAATGACCCAACCATGTCACAGGATCAGCAGCCCCGAAGTCGCAGAGATTGAGCCCCAAAATCCCGGTTTTTCCCAATTTTCGGGTTTTTCACCCCAAACCCACCCTGACCTTGCCCTGCGCATCAAAATTCACCCAAATCCCAACTTTGGGCCAAAAATCACTTTTTTTGGCCATAAAATCCCCATTTTTTCACCTAGAACCGCCGGGTTTTTTGCAGTAAATTCCGTTTTTGCCCGATTTTCCCATTTTTCGCCCCAAATCTCACCTTGGCCTTGCCCTGCACGTTGAAGGTGAGCACGAACCCCAATTATTTGATATAAAATTCCCATTTTTGGCCCTAAAATCCCCATTTTTTCACCTAGAACCGCCGGGTTTTTTGCAGTAAATCCCGTTTTTTCCCGATTTTCCCATTTTTCGCCCCATTTCTCACCTTGGCCTTGCCCTGCACGTTGAAGGTGAGCACGAACTCGCCCCTCCGCGTCTCGCTCTGCCGCACCAGGAAGACGCCGTGGCCGCCCCGCCCCCCCTGCAGCACGAGCTGCGCCGCGCGCATGCGCGACAGCGTCCCGTGGAACCAGGGCCACGCCCCCAGCTCGCCGGCCCCGGCCCCCGCCCCCGCGGCCCCGCCCCCGTCCCCGCCGGGCTCCGGAGGGGGCGGGGCCGAGGGAGGGGGCGGGGCCGAGGGAGGGGCGGGGCCGAGGGGGAACAAAGGGGCGGGGCCTGGGGGGGGAGAGAGAGAAACGGGAGAGAAATGAGAAATTTGGGGAATTTGGGGAAAAATCGGGGAAATGGGGAATTTGGGGGAATTGGGAAATTGGGAGAGAAATGAGAAATTTGGGGAATTTGGGGGAAAATGGGGAAATGGGGAGAAATGGGAAATTGGGGAATTTGGGGGAGAAATGAGAAATTTGGGGAATTTGGGGGGAAATTGGGGAAAAATCGGGGAATTTGGGGGAATTTGGGGGAGAAAACAGAAATTTGGGGAAATTTAGGGAAATTTGGGGGAAATGGGGGAAATTGGGGAATTTGGGGGAATTGGGAAATTGGGAGAGAAATGGGAAATTGGGGAAAAATGGATAAAATGGGGGAAATTGAGAAATTAGGGGAATTTGGGGAAATTTGGGGGAAAATGGGGAATTTGGGGGAAATGGGAAATTGGGAGAGAAATGAGAAATTTGGGGAATTTGGGGGAAAAACGGAGGAAATGGGAAATTGGGGAGAAATGAGAAATTTGGGAAAAATGGGGAAATTTGGCAATTTGGGGGGAAATGGGGAGAAATGAGAAATTTGGGGGAAAACAGGAAACTTATCACAAAATTGGGGAATTTTGGGGATTTTTTTTCCCTCCCCCAAATCCCAAAAAACTCCAAAATCCCCCGGAAAACCCAAAATTCCCCATTTTGCCCCCAAAATCCCCAATTTTCCACCCCAATTTTTCTCCCCAAAATGTCCCAAACCCCCCAATTTTCGCCCTAAACAAAACACCCCCAAAATTCCCACAAATCCCCAATTCTCACCCCAAAATGTCCCAAAATCCCCGATTTCCCCCCGATTTTCCCCAAAGCCCCCAAAATTGTCCCAAAATCCCCGATTTTCACCCCAAATCGCCCCAAAAATCCCCAAATCTGCCCCGAAATCTCCAATACCCGCCCCAATTTTCTCCCCAAATCCCCCAAATCCCGAATTTTCCCCAAATCCCGCGAATTTTCCCCAAATCCCGGGTTTTTTTCCCCGCCGTTTCCCGCCCACCTGACGTCACTTCCGGTGTGGGCGGGGCTCCGGGCTCCTCCAGGGGCGCGCGCGGCGGCAGCTCCGGGGGGTGGGGGGGGGGCGGGGGCGGGGCCTGGGGCAGAATTTGGGGTGAAAAACGGCGACTTCGGGCAACTGGGGGCAAATCCGGGATTTGGGGGAATTTGGGGGGAATTCTGGGGGGAATTTGGGGAATTTTGGGGGAATTTGGAGAATTTGGGAAATTTGGAGAATTCGGGAAATTTTCGGGGTGAAAATCGGAGATTTTGGGGAAATTTGGGGGGGGGGAATTGGGGATGTGGGGGAGAAATTCGGGAAATTTTTTGGGCGGATTTTGGGGCGATTTGGGATTTTCTGGGAGATTTTTGGGGAGTTTTGGGGCATTTTGGGCAGAATTTGGAGTTTTTCAGGGGGATTTGGGGAATTTTGGGGCATTTTGGGGGAGATTTGGGGAATTTGGGGGATTTTGGGGAGAATTTGGGTTTTTTGGGGGGGATTTGGGGTCATTGTGGGGGCGGTTTGGGTTCTTTGGGGAAATTTGGGCTTTTGGCGAGTTTCGGGTTTTGGGGAGGAATTTGGGGATTTTTTGGGACAATTTGGTGGTTTTTGGTGCAATTTGGGTTTTTTTGGGGACAATTTGGGGATTTTTGGTGGAATTTGGGGCTTTCAGCTGTTCCCGGGCTGTTTTGGGGACGATTTTGGGGATTTTCGGCCGATTTCGGCTGATTTTGGGTCACTTGGGGGCTTTGGGGTGAATTCGGGTGGTTTCGGGCAAATTCTGGCGTTTTCGGGGAGGTTTCGGTCGCTTTTGGGGGGTTTGGGGCAGTTTGGGGCTTTTTGAGGGTTTCCGGTGATTTGGGGCCGATTTTGGGGTTTTTGGGCCGATTTTGGGGTTTTTGGGCCGATTTTGGGTCAAGTTTGGGTGGTTTTGGGGCAATTTGGGGGGTTTTGGGGCAATTTGGGGGTTTCGGGGCTGATTTTGGGGTTTTTGTGCCGATTTTGGGGTTTTTGGGGTATTTTTGGGTGATCTCAGTGATTTTTGGGCCATTTTGGGCCCCGGGGGATTTTGGGTGGGTTTGGGCCCTTTTGGGCTTTCGGGGATGTTTTGGGGCGAGTTCAGGGATTTTTGGGGTTTTCGGGGCATTTTGGGGGCAGTTTTGGGTGGATTTTGGGGTTTTCAGGTCGATTTTGGCATTTTTGGGTGGATTTGGGGGTTTTTGGGGTGACTTTGGGGTGATTTGGGATGGTTTTGGGCGGATTTTGGTGTTTTTAGGTGGATTTTGGGCGTTTTTGGGGTGGTTCGGGGCGATTTTGGGGTTTTGGGGTGGATTTTGTGGTTTTTGAGGTGATTTGGGCATTTTTGGGGTGATTTTGGGTCGATTTTGGGTTTTTTGGGGCGTCTTTTTGGGTGCATTTTGGGGTGATTTTGGGGTCTTTAGGTCAATTTTGGCATTTTGGGGTGATTTTGGGGTTTTTGGGTGGATTTTGGGCGTTTTTGGGGTGGTTTGGGGTGATTTTGGGGCATTTTTGGGTGGATTTTGTGGTTTTTGGGGTGGTTTGGGGCGTTTTGGGATTTTTTGGGGTGATTTTGGGGTTTTGGGTGGATTTCGGGTGTTTGGCATGATTTTGGGGTTTTTGGGGCATTTTTGGGTGGATTTGGGGCATTTTTGGGTGATTTTGGGTGAATTTTGCGGTTTTGGGGGTGATTTTGGGCATTTTTGGGGTGATTTTGGGTGATTTTGGGGATTTTCTCACCTGGTCCGTTGTCGCCCCGCAGCGGCTCCGGGTCCGAGGGGGGGGCGGGGTCAGACCTGGGGGGGAAAATGGGGAAAAAATGGGAAAAAACGGGAAAATGGGAAAAACGGGGAAAAACGGGGAAAATGGGAAAAATGGGAAAAACGGGGAAAAAATGCAGGAAAAATGGGGGAGATTGGGAAAAATGGGGAAAAATGGAGGAAATGGGGAAACACTGGGGGGAAATTGGGGAAAAAATGGGGAAATGGAAAATTGGGGCAAAATGGGAAAAAATGGGGAGAAAAAGGGGAAATGGGGAAAATGGGAACAATTGGGGGAAATTGGGGAAAAATGGGGGAAATTGGGGAAAAATGGGGAAATTGGGAAAGGGGAGATGGGGAAATGGGAAAAATGGGGAAAAATTGGGATAAAATGGGGAAATGGGGGAAAGACAGGGAAAAATGAGGAAAAATGGGGAGAAAATGGGAAAAATGGGGGGAAATGGGAAAAATGAGGAAAATGGGGAAAGGGGAGATGGGGAAATGGGGAAATGGGGAAATTTGGGGCAATTGGGGGAAAATGGGAACGATTGGGGAAAATTTGGGGGAACTGGGAAAAAATGGAGAAAATTGGGAAAAATGGGCGGGGCTCACATGTGGGCGGGGCAGTTTTGGGGGCGGGGCTCACATGTGGGTGGGGCTTTGGAGGAGGGGCAGTTTTGGGGGTGGGGCTCATAGGGGCGGGGCAGGTTTGGGGGGCGTGGCTCACGTGTGGGCGGGGCTTTGGGGCTCCCCCTGCGGCCGCTCCGGCTCCGGGGCCTGCGGGAGGAAAACGGGTCAGAAACAGCGAAAATAACCCAAAAATAAACCCCAAAAACCCCGAAAAACCCCCAAAAAACCCGTCCCATAAACCAGCCCCAAAACCCAGCTCAACCAACCCCAAAACCCCAAAAAAACCCAAAAAACCCGTCCCATAAACCAGCCCCAAAACCCAACTCGACCGACCCAAAAACCCCAAACCCGCCCAATAAAACCCCAACATTCCCATTTTTCCAAATTTTCTCCCCAATTCTCCCCTCCCCCCCCAAATCTTTATTCTTCCCAAAATTCTCATTTTTCGCCCCCCCAAATTTTCCCAAATTCCTATTTCCCCTCCCAGGTTTTGCCCAAAATCCCCGGTTTTACCCCCAAACCCCAATTTTCCCCAAATCCCCCAATTTCCCATTTCCCCCCATTTTCCCCCAAATCCCCATTTTTCCCCCAATTTCTCATTTCCTTCAATTTTTTCCAATTTTCCCCAAATCCCCCTTTTTCCCCCCAATTTCCCACTTTTCCCCAAATCCCGTTTTTTTCCGCAATTTCCCATTTCCTTCAATTTTTCCCAATTTTCCCAAAATCCCCAATTTCCCCCCAATTTCCCATTTCCTTCAATTTTTTCCAATTTTCCCCCAATTTTCCCAAATCCCCCATTTCCCATTTTTCCCAAAATCCCCCTTTCTTCCCCCAATTTCCCATTTCCCCCAATTTCCCATTTTCCCCAAAATCCCCCATTTCCCATTTTCCCCAAAATCCCCCGTTTTTCCCCCAATTTTCCCAAAATCCCCATTTTTCCCAATTTCCCGCCTTTTCCCCCCCGATCTTTCTCCTTTCCCCGCCAAACCCACCTTGTGGGCGTGGCCTCTCTCCGGCCCCGCCCCCTCCCCGCCGCGGCCCCGCCCCCACGCTCCCAGCCGGGGCGCGCCGCGCATGCGCAGGAGCCGCTCGCGCCGCGTTTGGGGCGAATTCCGGGGATTTTGGGGCTTCTCGGGCGGCTCCGGAGTTTGGGGCGAATCCCGGGGGTTCCGGGGCTCGGCCGAGCGCCACTGCAGCATCCCGCGCACGCTGCGCCCCACGCTGCGCAGCGAGAAGCGGCGGCGCGCCTTCGCTTTTGGGGCCAAACCCGCGGGTTTCGGGCAAATCCCCGGCGCCGGCGGCTCCGGGCACTGCGGGCAAAGTCCCGGCGGCTTCGGGCAAAGTCCCGGCGATTTCGGGGAATTTTGGGGCCACTCGGGGGAGTCCGGGGAGGCTCCGGGGGAATTTGGGGCGAATTCGGGAGATTTTGGGCAAATTTCCCGGATTTTGGGGAAATTTCCGCCCATTTTGGGTGAATTTCCAGCGATTTCGGGGCGTTTTCCGCCCATTTTGGGTGAATTTCCCCCGATTTTGGGGAAATTTCCGCCCACGCTGAGTCGGTGTCGGCCGCTTTTGGGGCGATTTCCGCCGATTTTGGGACATTCTGAGGCCACTTGGCGCCGATTTCCGCGGACTTTGGGGCGATTTCCTCCCATTTCGGGCAAATCCCCGCTGATTTTGGGGAAATTTCTGCCGATTTCGGGCAAATTTCCCACAATTTTGTACCGGTTTCCAGGGATTTCGGGGCATTTTCGCCACCCTTTCGGCAATTTCAAATTGCCGATTTGACCCAAATTAGCCCCAAATTCGGCCGATTTTGGGCAAATTTCTGCCGCTTTCAGCGCGAACTCCGCGGATTTTGAGGCGATTTCTGCCAATTTTGGGTCCAGTTCTGCCAATTTCAGCTCAAGTTCCCCAAATTTTGAGTCCCTCCATTTTGAGGGAATTCTCCCCAATTTCAGGTCCAATTCTGCCAATTTTGGGTCGATTTCCCTCAAATTTGAGCCAATTTCTGTCAATTTTGGGTCATTCTCAGCCAGTTTTGGGCCCATTTTCCCCAATCTTGGGTCAAATTCCGCCAATCTTGGGTCATTTCCAGCCAATTTTGGGTCAAATTCTGCCAATTTTGGGCCAATTCCCCCCAATTTTGGGTCAAATTCCGCCAATTTCGGGTTAATTCCCCCCAATTTTGGGTCAATTTCCCCCAAATTTTGATCCAATTTCCCCCCAATTTTGGGTCAATTTCCCTCAAATTTGATCCAATTTCCCTCAATATTGGGTCACTTTCCCTCAATTTTGCTTCACTTCCCCCCAGTTTTGGTTCAAATTCCGCCACTTTTGGGTCAATCCCCCCCAATTTTGAGCCAATTTCTGCCAATTTTGGGTCAAATTCCCCCAAATTTGATCCAATTTCCCTCAATTTTGGTCAATTTCCCTCAATTTTGGGTCGATCCCCCCCAATTTCGGGTCGATTCCCGCCAATTTCGGGTCGATTCCCGCCAATCTCGTGTCGATTCCCGCCATTTCCGCGCCGTTCCCCGCCGGCCCCGCCCCGCGCCCGTGTCGCGACATGTCGGGGCCGCGCCTCCCGCGCGCCACCTCGGCCTCGAAGTGTTCCAGAAAGTTCCGCGCGAAGCGGCGCGCGCAGGCGGCGGCGGCGCCGCCCCGCCCATCTCCGGCTGCGCGGCCGCCAGCGCGCGGTAGCGGCGCGCGCAAGTCCTGCGGCGCGGCGCGCGCGTGCGCGGCAGAACTCCCGCCAGCCCGCGCCGGGGGCGGGGCCTCGGCGGCGCCGCCGGGGGGCGGGGCCTCGGCGGCGGGGGGCGGGGCTTGGGGAGGATCGGGCGGGAGGTTCGGGGGGATTTCGGCAAAATTGGGCGAATTTCGGGCGTTTTGGGGGAGATTTGAGGGGCTTGAGAGCGATTTTGGGAGGTTTGGGGGAGGTTCGGGGGGTTTTGGGGGAAATTGGGGGGAATTTCGGCAAAATTGGGCGAATTTCGGGAGTTTTGGGGGAAATTTGAGGGGCTTGAGAGCGATTTTGGGAGGTTTGAGGGGAGATTTCGGGGAATTTCGGCAAAATTGGGCGAATTTCGGGCGTTCTGGGGGAAAATTTGGGGGAATTTCGGCAAAATTGGGTGACTTTCGGGCGTTTTGGGGGAAATTCTGGGGGTTTTGGGGGAGATTTGGGGGGCTTGAGAGCGATTTTGGGAGGTTTGGGGGGAGGTTTGGGGGATTTCGGGCCGAATTCGGGGGGTTTTGGGTCAGATTTGAGGAATTTTGGGCGAAATTCGGGAGGAGATTTGGGGAGATTTCGGCGAAATTTGAGGGGTTTTGGGTGAAATTTGGGGGGAATTTGCGGCAAAATTGGGGATTTTGGGGTTTGGGGAGTTTTGGGGATATTGGGGTGGGCTGAAGGCGATTTTGGGGGGTTTGGGGTCAGATTTGGGGGGTTTGAGGGAGATTTGGAGAGATTCGGGAGGTTTTGGGTGAAATTTGGGAATTTCGGCAAACCCGGAAGGGTTGGAGAGCGATTTTGGGAGGTTTGGGGGGAAATTTGGATTTTGGGCCAAATTCGGGGAGATCTCCGTGAAATTCGGGGCAATTGGGGCCAAATTTGGGGCGGTTTGGGGGAAATTTGGGGGATTTTGGGGCGAGTTTGGGGGATTTGGGGGGTTTTGGGGCGAATTTTGGGGATATGGGAAATAAAAGGAAAAATGGGAAAACAAAAAGGGCGCAAATGGGAAAATGGGGAAATGGGAAAAGGGGGGAAAATGGGGAAATGGGGAAAATGGGGAAAATAAAATGGGAAAAATGGGGGGGAAATAAAAGGGAAAAATGGGAATTGGGGAAAAATGGGGAAATGGGGAAAGTGGGGAAATAAAAGGGAAAAATGGGAATTGGGGGAAAAATGGGAAAATGGAAAGGGGGAAAATGGGAAAAATGGGGAAAGTGGGGAAAGTGGGGAAATGGGGAAATGGGAAATTGGGGGAAAATGGGGAAATAAAAGGGAAAAATGGGAAAATATGGGAAATTGGAAAAAATGGGGAAATGGGGGAAAATGGGGAAATGGGGAAATGGGGGAAAAATGGGAAAAATAAAATAAAAAAAATGGGAAAATGGGGAAATTGGGAAATAAAAAGGGAAAAAGGGAAAAATGGGAAATTGGGGAAAATGGGGAAAATGGGGAAAAATTGGTAAAATGGGAAAAATGGGGAAATGGGAAAAAATGGGTAAAATGGGGGGAAAAGGGAAAATAAAAGGGAAAATGGGAAAATTGGGGAAATGGAGAGAAAATGGGGAAATAAATTGGAAAATGGGCAGAAATGGAGAAAAAGGGAGAAAATGGGTGAGAAAAGGGAAAATGGGGAAAATTGGGGAAGAAAAAGAAAAAAGGGAAAATAAAGGGGAGGAAGGGAAAGAAAGTGAATAAAAGGGGAAAAATTAGAAAAATGGAAAGGAAAAGGGAAATTGGGGGAAAAGGGGAAAATGGAAGGAATAAAAGGAACAGAAAAGGGAAGAAAAGAAAATAAAAAAATAAAAGGGAAAAATAAAAAAAAAAAAAAGAAAAATAAAAGGAAAAAAAAGAAAGTAAAAGGGAAAAAACGGAAAATGAAAAGAGAAAAGGGGGAAATGGGAAAAAAAGGAAATAAAAGAGAAAAAAAGGGAAAATTTGTGTCAAAGTGAGGGAGAGAATCGGGGAGAGACCCCGAAATTCATCAAATTCCCCCCGAAATTCATCAAATCGCCCCAAATCCCCCCAGAATTCAACCGCGAGAGCCCCGGACCCCAAATCCTCCCAAATTCCACCCCAAATCCCCAAAATCGCCACAAAATCTTCGAATTGCCCCTGAAATCCCCCAAATTCCCCCAAAAATCCCAAATTCGCCCCAAAATCCTCAAATTCCCCAAAATCTCCCCAAAACCCCCCCGAACCCCCACGAGCCCCTCGTTCTCCCCCTCCCCCCCCCGCTGTCACCCCCCGGGACCCCCAAAATTCCCAAAAAATCCCAAAAATCCCAAAATCCCCAAAAATCCCCAAAAATCCCAAAAAAATCCCAAAATTTCCCCAACATTCCCCAAGACTCGCGGCCTGCCCGCAGCCCGCGGCGCTCACCATGGCGCCCGGCCGGGCCCCGCCGGTGCCGCTCGGTGCCGGGGCCGCTGCGCGGGAACCGCGGGAGCCCCGGGCCGCGCTTCCTCCTCCTCCTCCTCCTCCTCCTCCTCACAGCCCCTCACGGCGCCGCTTCCGCTTCCGGGTTCCGCCCGCGGGCGCCGCTTCCGCTTCCGGAAATGACCACGCCCCTTTGTGGTGGCGCCGCCTGGCGGCGCGGAGGAGCGAGGCGCGCTGAGGTTTAGCTGCGCATGCGCGACGCCGGTTAAAAGGGACTATTTGACGCGGCGGAGGGGCGGGTTTTGGGGTGAAATCCGGAGGTTTTGGCAACGCGGTTGGAGCACTGTGGGAAAACCGCGTGCGAGGAAGCGGCCAGAGTTGGTTTTGGGGGTTGTGCTGGGTTTGAAGGGGGTTCGGGCTCGCCGGCGGAAGGATCCGCCGTTGGGTTTAGCGGTGCCGCCGCGCGGATCCCTCCGCCCCTCAGGGCTCCGGCGCGGCCTCGGGCCCCGCGCAGCCCCAAAATCTCCGGAATCCGCCCCAAAATCCCCGCCGGGCCCCCCCCCGGCCATGCTGAAACCGCCGCCGGCGCCGCCGCCCCCTCCCCCACCCCGAACGGCCCCGAACGAGCCCCCGAGCCCCGGCGGGGGTGGGGGAGGGGCGGCCGAGGGGGCGGGGCCCGCGGGGGGGGGCGGGGGGAGGGGGCGGCAGCAGGTGAGTGGGGGAGGGGCGGGGGGGGTTCGGGGGGGTTTGAGAGATTTTGGGGGTTTGAGGGGTTTAGGGGATTTTTGAGGGGTTTTGGGGCATTTGAGGAGATTCTGGTGGGGCTTGGGGGGGGTTGGGGGGATTTGGGGGCATTTGAGGGGATTTTGGGGGTTTGAGGGGAATTTCAGGGGATTTGGTGATTCTGAGGGGGTTCGGGGGGTTTGAGGGGATTCTGAGGAGATTTTTGGGGGATTTTCGGGGATTTTGAGGGGCTTTGTGGGATCCGAGGGATTTTCGGGATTCTGGGGAGATTTTGGGGGGATTTTGGGGGTTTTGAGGGTTTGCGAGAGGGGATTTTCGGGGATTTTTGGGATTTTGGGGATTTGGGGTTTGGGGGATTTGGGGGATTTTGGGGGAATTCTGAGGGGATTTTGGGGGGATTTGGGGGTTTTTGGGGGGGGATTTTGAGGGGTTTTGGGGGGATTTGGGGATTCTGAGGGGATTTGGGGGATTTTAGGGGATTTTTGAGAGATTTTTGGGGATTTTAGGGATTTTAGGGAAATTTGAGGGGATTTGAGGGGTTTTGGTGATTCTGAGGAGATTTTGGGGGAATTTGAGGGAATTTGAGGAATTTTTGGGGCCCTTGTGGGATTTGAGAGGATTTCGGATAATTTGAGGAGATTTTGGGGGAATTTGAGAGGAATTTGGGGATTTTTGAGGGAAATTTTGGGTCCTTTGGGGCTTGGAGGGATTTTGGGGTCAATTTGGGCGATTTGAGGGACGTCGTGTGGATTTCAGGGGGTTTTGGGGTCAGTTTGAGGGAATTTGGGTCCGTTTGGGGAAATTGGAAGGATTTCGGGGAGTTTTGGGGTTAATTAATGGGATTTTGGGAGGTTTTGGGGTCATTTAAGGGGATTTGGGGTTAATTAATGGGATTTTGGGGGTTCTGGGGTTAATTAATGGGATTTTGGGTTATTTTGGGGTTAATTAATGGGGATTTTGGGAGGTTTTGGGGTCAATTGGGATTTTGGGTTATTTTGGGTTATTTGGGATTTGGGAGGTTTGGGGGGTTAGGGATTTTGGGTTAATTAATGGGATTTTGGGGGTTCTAGGGGTTAATTAATGGGATTTTGGGGTCATTTAAGGGGATTTTGGGTCATTTTGGGGTTAATTAATGGGATTTTGGGTCACTTTGGGGTCAGTTCAGGGGATTTTGGGTCACTTTGGGGCATTTTGCAGCTCTCGGGGCTCTCGGGTGTTTGGGGGGTCCCGGGTGGGATTTTGGGGCTCCCCAAATTTGGGATTTTCCCCCTTTAACTGCCCCTCCCCCGATTCCTCCACAGGGCCAACCCAGCGGGAAAATCCCCGGTAAGAAAACCCCAAAAAATCCCAAAATCAACCCAAAAATCCCAAAATTAAACCCAAAAAATCCAGAAATAAACCCAAAAAATCCCAAATTAAAACCAAAAAATCCCAAAATCAACCCAAAAAATCCCAAAATCAACCCAAAAAATCCCAAAATTAAACCCAAAAAATCCCAAAATTAAACCCAAAAAATCCAGAAATAAACCCAAAAAATCCCCAAATAAACCCAAAAAATCCAAAATAAACCCAAAAAAAATCCCCAAATAAAACCCAAAAATCCCAAAATAAACCCAAAAAATCCCAAAATCAACCCAAAAAATCCAAAAATCAACCCAAAAAATCCAAAATTAAACCCAAAAAATCCAAAATTAAACCCAAAAAAACCGCCCTAAAAAAACCCCCAGGAAAGCACCCAAAGGAGCTCGAAAATTCCCCCCCCAAAAAAACCCAAAAAGCCTCAAAAAAATCCCGAAAACCGCTCAGAAAAACCCCAAAAAACCCAGCCCAAAAACACCCGAATAAACCCCAAATAAATCTCAAAAAATCCCCCAAAAATCCCCAAAAATCCTCCAAAAAATCTCCAAAAATCCTCCCAAAAAATCCCCAAAAATTCCCCCAAATCCCACCCGAAAAAAGCTTCAAAACCTTTTCCAGAAAAACCCAAAAATCTGCAAAAAAAAAACCCTGAGAAAAACCTGCAATAAATGCCCAAAAATCCCCAAAAATTCCTTCCCAAAAACCCCAAATCCCCAGCAAAAAACCCTAAAAAAATCTCCCAAAAATCCCCAAAAAATCCCCAAAAAACTTCCCTAGAAAATGAAAAAAAATCCCCAAAATCCGCTCAAAGAAACTCCAAAAAAATGTTAAAAATTCCTAAAAATGCCCAAAAAGTATTTCCCAAAAAACCCAAAACCTTCACCAAAAAAAACCCCAAAAACTCCCCCAGAACCCCAAAATTCCCCCCAAAAAATTAAAAAAAATCCGAAAATAACCCCAAAAAAATCCCTAAAAATCCCCAAAACCCCTCGAGAAAAACCCCAAAAAATATTTCTCAAAAACTCTGCCAAAATCCCCCCAAAAAATTCCCAAAAAACCCAAAATCTTCACCAAAAAAACCCAAAACTCCCCCAGAACCCCAAAAATTCCCCCCCAAAAATTTTTTTAAAAAATCCCAAAAAAATCCCAAAAAATCTCTAAAAAACCCCAAAACCCCTCAAAAAAACCCCCAAAACGTATTTCTAAAAAAATGGCTAAAAATGCCCCCAAAAAATTTCCCAAAAAACCCAAAATCTCCACAAAAAAATCCCCAAAAGCTCCCCCAGAACCCCAAAAAATCCCCCCAAAAATTTAAAAAAAATCCCCCCAAAAAATCCAAAAAAATCCCTTAAAAACCCCAAAACCCCTAAAAAAAATTCCAAAAAATTCCTAAAAATCCTCAAAATCCCCTCAAAAAAAACCCAAAAAATGTTTCCCAAAAATTTCCCAAAAACCCAAAACCTTCACAAAAACAAAACCCCAAAACTCCCCCAGAACCCCAAAAATTCCCCCCCGAAAAATTAAAAAAAATCTGAAAAAAAATCCAAAAAAATTCCTAAAAAATCCCTAAAAAACCCCGAAACCCCTCAAAAACCCCAAAAAAAATCCCCAAAAATCTCAAAAACCCCAAAAAAGCCCAAAATGGCCCAAAAAGCCCCAAAAAGGCCCAAATTGCCCCAAATTGCCCCCAAATTGCCCCAAATTGCCCCCAGGGCTCCGAGGGCGTCTACGGCAACTCGCGGATGCTGCACGTGCTGACGGCCGGCGTGGTGAGCGCGAACTCGGGGACAATTTGGGGAATTTTGGGGAAATTTGGGGAATTTTGGGGAATTTTGGGGAAATTTCGGGGTTTGGGGAAAATTTGGGGATTTGTGGGGGAATTTTGGGGCATTTTGGACGATTTTGGGGGGATTTTTGGGGGGTTTTGAGGATTTTTAGGGGAATTTGGGGGATTTTTTTGGGGGATATTTGGGGGGATTTTGGGGGATTTTTTTGGGAACTTTCAGGGAGATTTTGGAGGAAATTTTGGGGCATTTTTGGGGGATTTTTTGAGGAAATTTTGGGGCATTTTGGAGGGGATTTTGGGGGGATTTTTGGGCAACTTTTGGGGATTTTGGGGGATTTTGGAGGGGAATCTTGGAGGATTTTTAGGGGGAATTTTGGGGATTTTAGGGGGAATTTTGGGGATATTTGGAAGGATTTGGGGGGATTTTTTAGGAACTGTCAGGGGAATTTTGGGGATTTTTGGGGGCAATTTTTGAGGGGAATTTCAGGGATTTTCGGGGAATTTCCGGGTTTTGGGGAAAATTTGGGGATTTCTGGGGGAATTTTGGGGCATTTTGGACAATTTTGGGGGGAATTTGGGGGGATTTTTGAGGGAAATTTTGGGCGATTTTTTGGGGGAAATTTGGGGATTTTTTGGGGGATTTTTGAGGGAAATTTTGGGTTTTTTGGGGGGATTTGGGGGACATTTGAGGATTTTTGGGGAATTTTGGGGAATTTTTGGGGGATTTTTTGGGGGATTTTGGGGGACATTTGAGTTTTTTTGGGCATTCTGGGGATTTTTGGGGAATTTCAGGAGATTTTGGATATTTTTGGGTGGATTTTTGAGAATTTTTCAGGGTTTTTCAGGAGACTTTGGGGGGATTTTTTGGGGTAATTTTTGGGGTAATTTAGGGGAATTTTGGGGAATTCTTGGGGCATTTTTGACAGGATATTTTCGGGGAATTTTTGGGGAGTATTTTTGGGGTATTTTTGGGGGTTTTGGGGGATTTTGGGGATTTGTTGACAGGATTTTTGGGGTAACTTGAGGGGATTTTTAGGGGATTTTTTGGGGGGTGATTTTTGGGGTGATTTTGGGGGATTTTGGGGAATTCTGGGGGGATATTTTCGGGTAATTTGGGGGAATTTTAGGGATTTTTGGGGGGATTTTGGGGGGATTTTGGGGGGGATTTTGGGGATTTTGTGGGGGGATTTTTGGGGTAACCTGAGGGGTTTTTAGGGTATTTTGGGGGGATTTTTGGGGGTGATTTTTTTGGGGTGATTTCGGGGGATTTTGGGGATTTTTTTGCTGGATTTTTGGGGTAACCTGAGGGGTTTTTAGGGATTATTTTGGGGGGAATTTTGGGGTGATTTTTTTGGGGTGATTTCGGGGGATTTTGGTCCCTCAGGGCTCCACGGCCGAGGTTCGCGTTCGGAGCGGCCGAACCTTCGAGGGGATCTTCAGAACCCTGAGCGCCCAGGTGAGCCCCCAATTAACGCTAATTAACCCTCATTAACGCTAATTAACCCTCATTAACGCTAATTAACCTTCATTAATGCTAATTAACCCTCATTAACGCTAATTAACCCTAATTAGCCCTCATTAACCTTCATTAACCCCAATTAACCCTCATTAACCCAAATTAATCTTAATTAACCCCTATTAACCCTCATTAACCCTCATTAACCTTCATTAACCCAAATTAGCCTTAATTAACCCCAATTAACCCTAACTAACCCCAATTAACCCTAACTAACCCCAATTAACCCTAATTAACCCTAATTAACCCTCATTAACCTTAATTAACCCTAATTAACCCTAATTAACCCTCATTAACCCTCATTAACCCTAATTAATCCTTATTGATCCCTCATTAACCCTCATTAACCCTAATTAATCCTCATTAACCCTAATTAACCCCAGTTAATCCTCATTAACCCTCATTAACCCCTAATCACCCCTCGTTATCTCTTCATTAGCTCCTAATTCAATTAACCCCTGATTGTTCTCAATAACCCTAACCCAATCAATCCCTAATTAGCGCCTAATTGTCCCTTGTTAATTCGTTATTAGCCCTTAATTAATTTCTGTTTAATCCCCAATTAATGTTGGTGAACCCAGATTTCTTTCGTTCCCCCCCAATTTCCCATTTTCCCATTTCCTGCGTTTTTAACCCATTGTTTGCCGTTTTAACCCATTATTCCCCATTTTTAACCCATTGTTTGCCGTTTTTAACCCATTGTTTGCCGTTTTAACCCATTGTTTGCCGTTTTAACCCATTGTTTCACATTTAACCCATTGTTTGACGTTTTAACCCATTATTCCCCATTTTTAACCCATTGTTTGCCGTTTTTAACCCATTGTTTGCCATTTTAACCCATTGTTTGCTGTTTTAACCCATTGTTTGCCGTTTTTAACCCATTGCTTGCCGTTTTAACCCATTCTTTCCCATTTTTAACCCATTATTCCCCATTATTTAACCCATTATTTCCCATATTCAACCCATTTTTCCCCATTTTTCCATTATTTAACATTATTTCCCATTTTTAGCCCATTATTTCCTATTTTAACCCATTATTTCCCATTTTTGACCCATTTTCTCCTTGTTTCCCTATTACTTAACATTATTTAACATTTTTGATCCATTATTTCCCATTTTTAACCCATTTTCCCCTCATTTCCCTGTTATTTAACATTATTTAGCATTTTTAACCCTTTTCCCCATGTTTAACCCATTAGTTCCCATATTTAACCCATTATTCCCCATTACTTAACCCATTATTTAACCCAGTATTTAACATATTTAACCATTATTTCCCATTATTTAACCCATTATTCCCCATTATTTCCCATATTTAACCGTTATTTCCCATTTTTCCCCATTTTTCCCAATTTCCCCGTTTTTCCCCCCAGTTTGAGCTGGCCCTGGACGCCGTTCATCCCCATTTCCCATTATTTAACCCATTTTTACCCATTATTTAACCCATTATTCCCCATTATTTCCCATATTTAACCATTATTTAAGATTTTTATTTTTAAACTTTTTTCCTTTTTTCCCCCCTTTGGGCGCGCGGCGCTGGTTTTTTTTCCCTTTTTTTTTTTTTTTCCCATTTTTAACCAAACCCCCTTTCCCATATTTAAACTATTATTTTTCCAACCGATTTCCCCGTTTTTGGCCCCAGTTTGAGCTGGCCCTGGAGGCTGTCCATCGCCATTTCCCCATTATTTAACCCATTATTTAACCCATTATTTAACCCATTATTCCCCATATTTTAACCTATTCTTTCCCATATTTACCTATTATTTAACATTTTAACCCAATTTAACCGATTTCCCCATTTTTCCCCCCAGTTTGAGCTGGCCCTGGACGCCGTTCACCCCATTTCCCCCATTATTTAACTCTTTATTCCCCATTATTTAACTAGTATTTAACATATTTAACCCATTCTTTCCCATATTTAACCATTATTTAACCATTTTTAACCAATTTCCCCGTTTTTGGCCCCAGTTTGAGCTGGCCCTGGACGCCGTCCATCGCCATTCCCCCATTATTTAACTCATTATTCTCCATTATTTAACCCATTCTTTCCCATTATTTCCCATATTTAACCCATTATTTCCCATATTTAACCATTTTTCCCCGTTTTTAACCAATTTCCCCGTTTTTGGCCCCAGTTTGAGCTGGCCCTGGACGCCGTCCATCGCCGCCGCCCCTCCCCCGGCCCGGGGCCGCCGCCCCTCCCCCGCCGTGAGGAGCTCGTGGACACGATGGTGTTCAAACCGCTGGACGTGGTGGTGCTGACGCTGCGTGACGTCATCTGCGCCAGAAACGGTGAAATTTGGGGTGAAAAACGCCGATTTTGGGTCATTTTGGGCAAAACCCTGAATTTCTGTAAAAAACCCCAAATTTCTGTGAAAAATCCTGAATTTGGGCTGCAATCGGGGTTTGGGGTGTTCAGAGCACCTGGATATCGTGGTGCTGACGCTGCGTGACATCATCTGCGCCAGAAACGGTGAAATTTGGGGTGAAAAACGCCGATTTTGGGCAAAACTCATTTGGGCAAAACCCCGAATTCCTGTGAAAAATCCCCATTTTGGGGCTGCAGTCGGGGTTTGGGGTGTTCAGAGCCCTGGATATCGTGGTGTTCACATTGAGAGACCTGGAATTGACCAGAAACGGTGAAAATTTGGGGTGAAAAACGCCGATTTTGGGTCATTTGGGGAAAAACCCCAAATTTCTGTGAAAAACCCCAAATTTGGGGCTGCAGTCGGGGTTTGGGGTGTTCAGAGCCCTGGATATCGTGGTGTTCACCCTGTGTGACGTCATCTGCGCCAGAAACGGTGAAATTTGGGGTGAAAAACGCCGATTTGGATTCAAAAAATTCTGTGAAAAACATTTTGATGTTTTGTTACCTGATATTGGTGTTCACATTAAACCTAATTCCAGAACTGAAAATTTGGGGTGGACGATTTTGGGCAAAAACCCCAATTTCTGTAAAAAACCCCAAATTTCCATCAAAAACCCCAAATTTGGGCTGAAATCAGCGGTTTGGGTCACTTTGGGCTGGAATCAGCGGTTTGGGCACTTGCAGGTTTTGAGGTGAATTCCAGGGATTCCAGGTGGGTTTGGGGTGAATTCCGGGGATTTCGGGGCCATTCCTGCTGAATTCGGGGAATTTTGGGGCATTTTTGGGCATTTTTCACACTGAATTTTGGGGCATTTTCCATTGAATTTTGGGAATTTTGGGGAGGTGAATTTCAGGAATTTTGGGGCGTTTTCCCACTGAATTTTTGGGGCGTTTTTCGCTGAATTTTGGGGATTTTTTTGGGGCATTTTCCATTGAATTTTGGGGATTTTCCCACCAAATTTTGGGGCGTTTTTCATTGAATTTTTGGAATTTTGGGGGAACTAAATTTCAGGAATTTTGGGGCGTTTTCCCACTGAATTTTTGGGGCGTTTTTCACCGAATTTTGGGGATTTTTTTTGGGGCATTTTCTCACTGAATTTGTGGGATTTTCCCACCGAACTTTGGGGCGTTTCCATTGAATTTTGGGGATTTTGGGGCAGGTGAATTTCAGGAATTTTGGGGCGTTTTCCTGCTGAATTTTTGGGGCGTTTTTCGCTGAATTCTGAGAACTTTGGGGCATCACCGTCCCCCTGTCCCCCCGAATCCCGGATTTGCCCCAAAACTCCGGGATTTGCCCCAAAATGGTGAATTTTCCCAAAACCGCCGCGTTTCGCCCCAAACCGCAGAGCAGCTGCCGGGCGGGGCCGGGCCCAGGCTCAACGGGGAGCACCGGGAGAAGGTTCTGGAACGCTGGGACGGCGGCGACGGCAGCGACGACTACGAGCTCGACTCGGACCTGGTACCAAACGGCCCAAAATCGCCCGAATCGGACCCAAAATGGGCCTGGGGAGCCCAACGTGGCCCAAAATGGCCCAAATTTAACCCAAAATGGCTCGAATCAGACCCAAAACGGGCCTGGATAACGCAGACTGTCCCAAAATGGCCCAAATTGAACCCAAAATGGGCCTGAATAACCCGAAATGACCCAAAATCGCCAGAATTGAACCCAAAACGGCCCTGGGGAGCCCAAAATGGCCCAAAATCACCCAGATTTAACCCAAAATAGCCCTGGATAGACCAACATGGCCCAGAATATCTTAGAATGTCCCAAAATGTCCCAAAATCGCCCAAATTGAACCCAAAACAGGCCTGGATAGCCCAAACTGACCCAAAATCACCCAAATTGAACCCAAAATAGCCATGGAGAGCCCAACGTGGCCCAAAATGACCCAAAATCACCCAAAATCACCAGTATTTCACCCAAAACGGGCCTGGATAAACAAGTGTGGCCCAAAATGGCCCAAATTGAACCCAAAATCACCTGAATTTAACCCAAAATAGCCCTGGATAGCCCAATATATCCTGTAATAGCCCAGAATGTCCCAAAATGGCCCAAAATCGCCCGAATTGAACCCAAAACGGGCCTGGGGAGCCCAGAATGTCCCAGAATAACCAAAACTGTCCCGAAATCCTCTTTAAATCCCCCCAAAAATCCCCCAAACCCCAAATTCCCCGGAATTTTCCCCAATTTTCCCAAACTCCCGGGATTTCCCCAAAATCCCCAAATTCCCCCCAAAAATCCCAATATCCCCCCCCAAAAAAACCCAAAAAACCCTAAAAATCCCCAAAATTCCCCCCAAATCCCCAAACCCCTCCGGTCTCCCCAATTTTCCCAAATTCCCCTGATTTCCCCCAAATTCCCCAAGCCCCAAAATCCCCGGAATTCCCTCCAAAAATCCCCCACAAAATCCCCAAAATCTCCCCAAAAAAACCTAAAAACCCTGAAATCCCCCCAAAATCCCCAATTTCCCCCCAAATCTGCAATTTTCCCAAATTCCCCTGAATTCCCCCAAAATCCCCAAATACCCCAAAAAAAACCCAAAAAAACCCTAAAAACCCCCGAAAATCCCCCAAACCCCCAAACCTCCCCAATTTTCCCAAATTCCCCGGAATTCTCCCCGTTTTCTCCGCAGTCCAACGGTTGGGACGCCGTGGAGATGTTTCGCTTCAACGAGGAGAACTACGGCGTGCGCAGCACCTACGACTCCAGCCTGGCCGCCTACACGTGCGTTTGGGGCCAAATCCCGGGACTTTGGGGCTCGGGGGCAGATCGGGAATTTGGGGATTTTTTGGATTTTTTCCGGATTTTTTCTGATTCTTTTCTGATTTTTTTCGGATTTTTTTCTGATTTTTTCTGGATTTTTTTCGGATTTTTTTGGGTTTTTTTTTTTTTAATTTTCTTTTTCATTTTTGGGGATTTTTTGAGGATTTTTTTGGGGGGTTTTCCAGGGTTTTTTTGGCTTGGATTTTTGGGCTCTTTTTGGGTTTTTTGGGGGTTTTTTTTTTGGGTTTCTTTGGGGTTTTTTTTTGAGTTTTTTTGGGGATTTCCTTGGGATTTTTTCAGGGATTTTTTTGAGTTTCTTCTGCTGTTTTTGGGGTCAGGAGCAGCTACGACTCCAGCCTGGCCGCCTGCGCGTGGGTTTGGGGCGAAATCCGGGGGGTTTTTGGGGCTCGGGGGAGATTGGGAATTTTGGGGATTTTTTCGGATTTTTTCCGGATTTTTTGGGATTTTTTCCAGATTTTTTCGATTTTTTTTGATTTTTTCTGGAATTTTTTCAGATTTTTTGGGGGTTTTTTTCTGATTTTCTTTTCCGTTTTTGGGGATTTTTTGAGGATTTTTTGGGGGTTTTCCAGGGTTTTTTTGGCTTGGATTTTTGGGCTCTTTTTGGGTTTTTTGGGGTTTTTTTGGGTTTTTTTGGGGATTTTCTTGGGATTTTTTCAGGGATTTTTTTGAGTTTTTTCTGCTGTTTTTGGGTTCAGGAGCAGCTACGACTCCAGCCTGGCCGCCTGCGCGTGGGTTTGGGGCGAAATCCGGGGGTTTTGGAGTTTTGGGGGAGACTGGGAATTTTGGGGATTTTTTCGGATTTTTTCCGGATTTTTTGGGATTTTTTCCAGATTTTTTCGATTTTTTTTGGATTTTTTCTGGATTTTTTTCAGATTTTTTGGGTTTTTTTTTCTGATTTTTCTTTTCCGTTTTTGGGGATTTTTGAGGATTTTTTTGGGGGTTTTCCAGGGTTTTTTTGGGTCGGATTTTTGGGCTCTTTTTGGGTTTTTTGGGGTTTTTTTTTTTTGGGTTTTTTGGGGGATTTCCTTGGGATTTTTTCGGGGATTTTTTTGAGTTTTTCCTGCTGTTTTTGGGGTCGGAGCAGCTACGACTCAAGCCCCCTCGCTCCTGCCATGCGTTTGGGGCAAAATCCGGGGGTTTTGGGGCTCGGGGGGAGATTGGGAATTTTGGGGATTTTTTCAGATTTTTTGGGGGTTTTTTTCTGATTTTCTTTTCCGTTTTTAGGGATTTTTTGAGGATTTTTTTTGGATTTTCCAGGGTTTTTTTGGGTTGGATTTTTGGGCTCTTTTTTGGGTTTTTTGGGGGTTTTTTTTGAGTTTTTTGGGTTTTTTTTCAGGGATTTTTTTGAGTTTTTTCTGCTGTTTTTGGGGTCCGGAGCAGCTACGACTCCAGCCTGGCCGCCTGCGCGTGCGTTTGGGGCAAAATCCGGGGGTTTTGGGGCTCGGGGGGAGATTGGGAATTTTGGGGATTTTTTTCAGATTTTTCCGGATTTTTTTGGGTTTTTTTGGGGGTGTTTTTCTGATTTTCTTT
This sequence comes from Camarhynchus parvulus, assembly GCF_901933205.1. Classification (NCBI taxonomy): domain Eukaryota; kingdom Metazoa; phylum Chordata; class Aves; order Passeriformes; family Thraupidae; genus Camarhynchus; species Camarhynchus parvulus. The sequence goes on along the minus strand of NW_022148798.1, from coordinate 36,565 downwards.
TTAGTTTTTGGGGATTTTTTGAGATTTTTTTTTTTGCGTTTTCTTTGGATTTTTTCGGGTCTTTTTTGGGTGCTTTTCCTGGGGTTTTGGGTTGGTTTTTTTGGGATTTTTTTGAGATGTTTTTCTGGGGTTTTTTGGGCTGTTTTTTGAGAGTTTTTGAGGAGGGATTTTGGGATTTTTTGGGCCGTTTTTTTGGTATTTTGGGGGGTGGTTTAGGGGTTTTTCTGGGCTGTTTTTCCTGGGTTTTTTGGGTTTTTTTAGGGTTTTTGGGATGATTTTGGGGGTTTTTTTTCGGATTCTTTTCCCAGTTCTTTAGACCCTGGGGCCACGGGGTGTTTGGGGCTCATTTTGGGGCATTTCCCAGCGGATTTTTTGGGTTTTTTCTGACGTTTTGTGGGATTCTTTCAGGTGGTTTTTTTGGGGGGATTTTTTGGGATTTTTTGGGATTTTTGGAGTTGGTTTTTTGGGGTTTTTTTGGCTGTTTCTTGAGGGTTTTTGAGAAAGATTTTTAGGGTTTTTGGGGCTGTTTCTTGATGGGTTTTGGGATGGTTTTGGGCGTTGTTTGAGAGGGTTTTTTTGGGATTTTTTTTGGCCATTTTTGGGATTTTTTTGGGGGTGATTTAGGGGTTTTTCTGGGCTGTTTTTTCTGGGTTTTTTTGGGTAATTTTTGGGCGTTTTGGGGCACTTTTTTTTGGTTTTTCGGGTGATTTTTTGAGGTATTTATTTTTCATTGCTGGTGACATTTTCTGGGGTTTTGGGGCCGTTTTTTGGGCCGTTTTTTATGGTTTTTTTGCCGGGGTTTTCGGGGCGCGGTTTGGCCGTTTCTGGGCGGATTTTCTCGGGGTTTTTTGGGCCGAATTCGTGGATTTTTGTGTTTTTAACCCTTTAGGGTGCCCCTGGCCCGTGAGGACAGCGCCTCCTGGCGGCTTTGGGGTGTCTGGGGCTCATTTTGGGGCATTTCCCAGCGGATTTTTTGGGTTTTTTCTGACGTTTTTTGGGATTCTTTCAGGTGGTTTTTGGGGTGATTTTTTGGGATTTTCTGTGGTGGTTTTTGGGATGTTTTGAGATGGTTTTTAGGGGTTTTTTGGGCTGGTTTTTATGTTTTTTTTTGGTGGGGTTTTCGGGGCGCGGTTTGGCCGTTTCTGGGCGGATTTTCTCGGGGTTTTTTGGGTGGAATTCATGGATTTTTGTGTTTTTAACCCTTTAGGGTGCCCCTGGCCCGTGAGGACAGCGCCTCCTGGCGGCAGCGCCTGGCCCGAGCGGCCGCCCTGGCGCGGGAGATCGAGGCCCTGCCCGGGCATCGCCTGCGGGCGGCGCTGGAGGACCAGGAGGCCGAGGGGGGGCGGAGCCTGCGCCAGGCCACGCCCCCACCCGCCGCGGCCACGCCCCCGCCCGCAGCGGCCACGCCCGGCCCTGGCCACGCCCACTCGGGATCAGGGAGGGAGAGCCCAGGAGGGGGCGCCGCGCACAGGTGGGGAATGGCCCAAAATGGCCCAAAATCGGCCCAAAATCAGCCTGAAACCCACTAAAAATCAACCCAAAGGTCACCCAAAATCAACCCGGAAATCACCCCAAATTCACCTGAAAATTCACCTGGAATTGACCCAAAAATTCACCTGGAATTGCCCCAAAATCAACCCCAAATTCACCTGGAATTGACCCAAAAATTCACCTGGAATTGACACAATATCAACCCAAAATTCACCTGAAAATTCACCTGGAATTGACCCAAAATCAACCCCAAATTAATCCTAAATTGGCCCAAAAATCCACCTGGAATTGACCCAAAATTAACCTGAAACTCACAAAAAATCAACCCAAAGTTCACCCAAAATGGACCTGGAAAGGACCCAAAATTGACCCAAAAATTCGCCTGGAATTGACCCAAAATCAACCCCAAATTAACCCTAAGTTGACCCAAAAATTCACCTGGAATTGACCCCAAATTCACCTGGAATTGACCCAAAATGAGCCTGAAATTCGGCCCTAGCACCGGCCAAAATTCCCCAGAAATTCACCCAAAAACTCCACCCAAAATTCACCGAAAATCGACCTGAAATTTGGCCCAAACTGTGCCCAGAATTCACCTGAAATTCACCCAAAAATTCACCCAAAATTCACCTCCAAGTCTGCTCAAAATTCACGATAAATTCACCCAAACATTCACTCAAAATTCCCATTAAATTCTGCCCAAAATTCACCTGAAATTTCCCTGAAATTCACTCAAAATCTGCCCCAAAATCTGCCCGAATTTCGCCCGTAATTCACCTGAAAATCACCTTGAGTTCTGCCCAAAATTCCCCCAAAAATTCCCCCAAATTTCACCCAAAATTCACCCAAAATTCACCCCAAACTTTGCCCAAAATTGACCCGAAATTCACTCAAAATCAACCCAAAATGCAGCTCAGACTCTGCCCAGGATTTGCCCAAAATTCGCACAAAATTCACCCAAAAATTCACCCGAAAATTCACCTGAAATTCCCCTGAAATTGACCCAAAAATTCTGCCCCAAATTCACCAAAAATCCCCCAAACCCCCCAAATTTCCCCTCCCCGTGACCTTTGCCCTCTCCCCCCGTGACCTTTGCCCTCTCCCCTCCCCCCCACAGGGAGAAGCCGCCGCCCCTCCCCCCGCAGAGGGGGCGGGGCCTGGGGGGGGCCCCCCCGCGCTGCCCCCGGGGTGGGGGAGGGGCGGGGCCCAGGCCGGGGGGAGGGGCCGCGCTGGCCCCGCCCCTGCCCCACCCCCAGCCCCTCCCCCACCCCGAGGCCGGCCTGGAACAAGGTGAGGGGGGCGGGGCCGGAGGGGGGCGGGGCTGAAGGGGATGGGGAGGGGCCAAAGGGGAGGGGATTAATTGGGGAGGGGAGGGGCTTATAAAGGGGTGGGGGAGGAGCTTAAAATGTGAGGGAGGAGCCTAAAATTGTGGGGGAGGGGTCTCAAGAGGGGGGAGGGGCTCAGGGAAAAGGGGAGGAGCTTAAAGGACATGGGGAGGGGCTTAAAATGGGTGGGGGAGGGGTTCAATGTTTGTGGGCGGGGCTCGGGGGATGGGGGCGTGGTCTCCTGACCCCTCCCCCTCCCCCCAGGTTCCCCCCGGACGCCGCCCAAGGCCCAGCGGCCCCTGCGAGGGGCGGGGCCAAGGCGGGGCTGGGGGCGTGGCCGCCCCTCCCCCCGCCGCCCCCTCCTGCCGCCCCTCCCCCCCCGCCAAGGCCGAGCCCCCCCCGCCGGGGGTGGGGGAGGGGCCCCGCAGCCCCCCCCTCCCGTCCCCGCCCCCTCCCAAGGAGGCCCCGCCCCCTTCCCCGCACTGCCCCTCCCCCACCCCCCCGGAGCCGCCCGAGACCCCCCGGAAAGGTGAGGGGGAGGGGCGGGGGGAGGGGCTTGGGGAGAGGCCCCGCCCTTAATCAGAGGAGAAAGGGGGAAGGGCCTCGGGGCTGCCCCTCCCCCCTCACTGGGCGGAGCTGACCCCGCCCCTCCCCCTCCCCCCCCACAGGAGGCGGAGCCCGAACGAGGGAGGAGCAGCGGGGGATGGGCAAGGTGGGGGAGGGGCCACAAACCGGGGGGAGGGGCCAAAAGGGGAGGGGGAGGGGCCAAAGGAAAGGGGGGGGAGGGGAAATGTTGGGGTGGGGGAGGGGCCGGATGGGGGGGGGGGAGGGGCCGGATGGGGGGGGGGGGCCGGATGGGGGTGGGAGGAGTTTGGGGTTTCGGGGCCGTTTTTGGGGCAGTTTTGGTTCATTTGATGTTTTTGGGGCAATTTGAAACGGGTTGGGGTCACCCGGGGTGAATTCGGGTCCCTTTGGGGGCATTTGGGGCAATTTTGGGTTTATTTGGGGTAATTTTGGGTAACTTGGACTCACCGGAGGGGTTTTGGGGTGATTTGGGGTGATTTTGGGTGATTTTGGGTGATTTGGGGTGATTTTGGGTGATTTGGGGTGATTTTGGGCCGTTTGGGGTCACTTTGGGTCGGGTTTGGGCAATTTGGGGAATTGGTTTTGCATTTCGGGAAATTGAAATTTTTTGGGGCAATTTTGAATGAATTTGGGGCAGTTCGGGGCTGTTTGGGTTCATTTTGGGTCAATTTGGGCAATTTTGGTTTAATTTCAGTGAATTACGGAACATTTGGGGTCATTTTTGATCATTTCCATTAATTTTGGGCTCACTTGGCTCATTTTTGGACAATTCTGATTAATTTGGGGTTTTTCAGTTTATTCTGGTTTGTTTCCGCTCATTTTGGGTTAATTTGGGCAATTTTGGGTTAATTTCAGTAATTTCGGGGAGATTTGGGGTTATTTAATGTTTTTTTGGATAATTCTCATTAATTTTGGGTTAATTTGGCTCATTTGGGGTCACGTTTGGGTTAATTTCAGTAATTTTGGGGTTATTTTCGGTTATTTTCCGTTACTTTGGACAATTCTCATCGATTTTGGGTGAATTTGGGTCACTTTGTGCCGTTTTCTGTTTTTTCCCATTTTTCCCCATTTCTCTCCCCTCCCCCCCCAGCCCCCCCCGGCCCCGCCCCCGCCCCTCCCCCCGCCCCGGGCCCCGCCCCCCTCCCCCCCCTCGGCGGGGGCGGGGCCGGGAGGGGGCGGGGCCAGCGCGACCCCCCCGGGGAGCCCCCCCGGGGTGGGGGAGGGGAAGGAGGAGGCGCCGGTGTCCGAGTGAGTGGGGGAGGGGCGGGGGGAGGGGCCACGGGGGTGGGGGAGGGGCCAAAGAGTGGGGGGAGGGGCTCACTCCCGATTTTGGCTGATTTAACCCCAAATTTCGGGGGCGTGGCTTCCAGGAGGAGGGGAGGGGCTGGGGGAGGGGCCACGGGGCTGGGGGAGGGGCCACGGGGGTGGTGGGGGAGGGGCTGAACCCCAATTTCGGCCGTTTTGACCCCAAATTTTGGGGGCAGGGTTTGCCGGGGAGGAGGGGGAGGGGCTGAGGGGGAGGTGCTGCCCCTCCCCCACCCCCCCGGGTCTGACCCCTCCCCCCCCCCAGGCAGGTGAAGCGCTCGAGGCTGAACCCGAACGCCAAAGAGTTCAGCCCGGGGCGGGGCCTGGTGAGAGGGGCGGGGCCTGGGGAGAGGGGCGGGGCCTGGTGAGAGGGGCGGGGCCAAGGGGAGAGGGGCGGGGCCTGGTGAGAGGGGCGGGGCTAAGGGGAGAGGGGCGGGGCTTAACATGGGGGCGGGGCCTGGGGAAAGGGGAGGGGTCAAACATGGGAGGCGGGGCCTGGGAAGAGGGGCGGGGCTAAAGGGAAAGGGGGAGGGGTTAATGGGGTGGAGGAGGGGCTGAAAAATGGGGGGAGGGGCAAAGGGAAAGGGGGAGGGGCTGAAGAAAAGGTAAAGGGTGGGGGAGGGGTAAAAATTTGGGTGAGGGGCCGAAGAAAATGGGGAGGGGCAAAATTAAAATGGGAAAGTTGAAGGGTGGGGGAGGGGTTAATTGGGTGGGGGAGGGGCCAAGGAATGACGTAATGTTGTTCTGGGGGGAGGAGCCAGCCTTGGGTGTGTCCGGAAGGGGCGTGGTTTGCTCGATGTGGGCGTGGCCGCAGCAATTCCGGAACTTTCTGACCCCTCCCCCTCTTTGGTCCCACCCCCAGGCCAAGGCCCCGCCCAGCGCCGCCCCCTTCCCCACGCCACGCCCCTCCCCCGCGCTGGGCGTGTTGCCCGCTGGGGGCGGGGCGGCGGCCGCAGGGGGCGGGGCCACGGCGGGGGCGGGGCTTTACCCGGCCCCTCCCCCCCACTACATCTCGTACATCCCCCAGCTCCACGTTGGCCCCGCCCCCGTCACGGTGAGCGATGGGAAATGGGGGCGGGGCTGGGAGTGGGGGGCGGGGCTGGGAGTGGGGGCGGGGCTGGGAATGGGGGCGGGGCTGGGAGTGGGGGGTGGGGCTGGGAATGGGGCGGGGCTGGGAATGGGGGCGGGGCTGGGAATGGGGGGCGGGGCTGGGAGTGGGGGCGTGGCTGGGGGCGGGGCCTGCTCTGACCCTCCCCCTTTCCAGCCCCCCCAGATTTTCCCTTTCCCCGTTTCCGGCTCGGCTTCCGGAAAGTTCCGCGGGGCCAAAGGTCAGTCCCGCCCCTCCCCCCCCCCTTTAACGAGGGCGGGGCTCTCCGCGCCCCTCCCCCACCGCTGACCCCGCCCCCTTTCTTTTTCCGCCCCCCCCAGGCTCGCCCCTCCCTCCCCGCAGCGAGCCCCACCCCTCCCCCGGCTCGGCCCCGCCCCCGCTGGTGGCCCCGCCCCCGCCCTTCTCCTCCTTCATCTCCTTCGGCCCCGCCCCCCAGAGCTTCGGGGCGGGGGAGGGGCCCCCCCGGGACCGGCCCCGCCCCCGCTGGTGCCGCCCCTCCCCCACTATCAGCAGGTGACCAATGGGGAGAGGAGGGAGGGGCTGGGGAGGGGGAGGGGCTTGGGAATGGAGGAGGGGCTTAAAATGGGGTGGGGGAGGGGCTTAAAGTGGGGGAGGGGCTGAAGGGTGGGGGAGGGGCTAAAAGAGGGGGCGGGGCTTTAAATTGGGGGTAGGGGGTAAATTTGGGGTGGGGGAGGGGCTGGGAACCCTTCAGTGTGGGGGGAGGGGCTCTGCATATGTAATGGGCGGGGGAGGGGCACTGCGAGCCCGGCAGCCCCGCCCCCCGGGCCCTGACCCCGCCCCTTCTCGCCCCGCCCCCAGCCCGTGTTCGGCCCGATGCTCCCGGGCAGCCCCCGGCTCCTGGCCCCGCCCCACCAGGGCCCCGCCCACCACCCCTCCCCCACCGCGCTGGTGGGCGGGGCCGCCCCCGCCCCTCCCCCGCCGGCTCCGCCCTTCGCCCCGCCCCCGCCGCCGGAAGCTCCGCCCCCTCCGACGCCGCTCTACGGTGAGAGCTGCCCCTCCCCCACCCGCCCGGCCATTTGGGGAGGGGGAGGGGCCTGGCCCCCTGACCCCGCCCCCCGGATTGCGTGTGACCCCGCCCCTCCCCCACAGCCGCGGTGCACCCGCCCTTCCCCCGCAGCTCGGCCCCGCCCCCGCGGGGGGCCCAGCCCGCCCCCACGGCCTCACCTGGCCAGGTAAGGACCGGAAATGGGGGAGGGGTGTGGGAGGGGTGGGGGAGGGGCGGCCCCGCCCCCTTTCCCCTCACTGACCCCTCCCCCCCCGCTCTGTTGCAGCACGGAGGAGGCCCCGCCCCGCCCCTCCCCCGCCCCGGGGCTGTTCCTGGGCGGCCCCCCCCCCCCCCCGCCCTCCGCCCCGCCCCCTTCCGGCGGCTCTGCCCCTCCCCCGCGGCCTCGGCCCCGCCCCCTCCCCCTCCGCCGGATCTGCCCCTCCCCTCCCGGCGCCGCCCCTCCCCCAGGGCGGGTTCGGCCCCGCCCCTCCCCCCGCCCCGCCCGCGGCCCCGCCCCCCTCGCAGGGACCGCCCCCCCCGCAGGGGGGCGGGGCCGCCCCTCCCCCACCCCCCCCGGCCGTGTTCGCGCTGCATCACCATGGATACGGTCACGTGGCACAGGTGGGGGCGGGGCCACGGGAAACGGGGGGAGGGGCAAAGGGGGTGGGGGAAGGGCAGAGGCGTTTTGGGGGGAAAAACCCGGAATTGGAGGGTGGGGGAGGGGCTGAGGTCGGAACTTGGAGGGGGAAGGGAAATGGGGGAGGGGCAACGGAATTTTTGGGGGAAAAAATCGGGAATTTCGGGGTGGGGGAGGGGCAGCCGTGGGCGTGGCCTCACTGGCCCCTCCCCCCCCTTGCAGCCGCACGTGCCCGGCCCCGCCCATCCCCCCCCCCAGGTGATGCTGCTCCACGCCCCTCCCCCTCCCCAGGCCCCGCCCCAGCCCGGGGGGGGCGCGGTGGGGGTGGGGCCGATGCCGGCCCAGAGCCCCGCCCCCTTCGGCTTCATCGGCCACGCCCCAGGTGAGGGGGGAGGGGCTGGGATGGGGGCGGGGCTGGGGCCTGGGGGGCACTCAGGGGTCATTGGGGTCACTCTGGGGTCACTCTGAGGTCATTTAGAGGTCAGAGGTGACTCAGAGGACACTTTGGTCACTCCAGGGTCACACTGGGGTCACTGTGGGGTCATCCAGAGGTCATTGGCCACTCAGGGTTGCTTGGAGGTCACTTTGGGGTCAGAGGGCACTCAGGGTCAGAGGTCACATAGGAGATCAGGGGTCACTCGGGGTCATTCAGGGTAACATTGGGGTCATTAAGGTCAGAGGTCACTCATGGTCACACTGAGGTCATTCAGAGGTCAGGCGTCACTTCAGGGTCACGGGTCATTCAGGGGTCACTCCATTACTCTGGGGTCACTCTGAGACCATGTGGGGTCAGGGGTCACTGTGGGGGGGGTCACTGTGGGGTCAGAGGTCACCCCTCCCCCCCCCGCACTGACCCCTCCCCCTCTCCCCTCCCCCAGTTCAGTCCCAGCAGCTCCAGTTCCACCCCCCCGGGAACTGACGGACACGCGGGGGGGCGGGGCCTCTGCCCCTCCCCCACCCGCCCCTCCCCCACCCCCGTTTTGTATTAATTTATAGTGGGGGGATTTGGGGCAGAAACGGCCGAGAAAAAGGCGGAGAAAAGAAAAATTAAAAAAAAAAATAAAACCGGAATAAAAATGAAAAACAAAAAACCCAACGGAGGTGGAGCCTTTATTGGGGGAGGGGCGGCCACGCCCCCCCCGAACCGTGATTGACAGAGCCCTGCCCCCTTCCGTGGGGGAGGGGAAGTCACCCCCCCCTTCCCCTCATTGGGTGGGGGAGGGGCTGCCCTGCGGTGGGGGAGGGGCGGCTGCTCCCCATCCCCTCCCCCCTTTGAACTGACCCCGCCCCTCCCCCAACGCCCATCCTGACCCGGGGGGAGGGGCCAAACCCCTTCGAGTGGGGGAGGGGCCAAGCCCTGTGGGGGAGGGGTTTCCGCCTGTGGGTGGGGGAGGGGTCACCCCGAGGTGGGGGAGGGGTCAGCCCCAGCTGAGCTCCTTGTCCCCCTCCCCCATGGGCAGCACTTTGGCCACCACCCCGGTGCCGATGGTCCGGGCGCCGTCCCGGAGCGTGAAGCGCTGGCCCTGCTCCAGCACCATGGGCTGGCGCAGCAGCAGCGTCAGTGCGGCGTCCTCGCCCGGCATCACCAAATCCTGTGGGGCACAGAGACCCACAGATCCCGTTAGATCAGCCCCACAGATCCCATAAACCCCACAGACCCCATAGATCCCCCCTGCTCCAGCACCATGGGCTGGCGCAGTAGCAGCGTCAGCGCGGCGTCCTCGCCCGGCATCACCAAAGGTCCTGTGGGGCACAGAGACCCACAGATCCCGTTAGATCAGCCCCACAGATCCCATAAACCCCACAGATCCCATAGATCCCCCCTGCTCCAGCACCATGGGCTGGCGCAGCAGCAGAGTGAGCGCGGCGTCCTCGCCCGGCATCACCAAGTCCTGTGGGGCACAGAAATGTGTGGGGTGAGACCCACAGATCCTGTTAGATTGACCCTATAGATCCCATAGATCCCCCCGATCCAGAACCACGGGCTGGCGCAATAGCAGAGTGAGGGTGGCATCTTCACCGGGCATCACCGGGTCCTGGAAGTGGGGAAAATGTGTGGGGCAAGACCCACAGACCCCACAGATCCTGTTAGATCAGCCCTACAGACCCCACTGATCCCCTGGGATCAGCCCTACAGACCCCACAGCCGCATCCTTGCCCGGCGTCACCAAATCCTAAAATGTGGGGTGAAATGTGTGGGGTGAGACCCACAGATCCTGTTAGCCCAGCCCCACAGACCCCACGGATCCCCCACAGCCGCGTCCTCGTTTGACACCACCAAATCCTGTGGGGCAGAAAATGTGTGGGGTGAGACCCATAGACCCCACAGACCCCCCAGCCCCATAGATCCCCCTGTGCCCCACAGATCTCACCTTGCCGGGGGGCAGCAGGACCCTGCAGGCGATGTCCCAGGTGTGCGAGAACATCACAGGTGCGTAGTGGGACACGAAGGGTTTGTGGCGCCCCCCCTCCTGCGGGGACAGCACGTACACCTGGGGGGGCACGGGGGGAAAGGGTTAACGCCCGGCCCGTGGGTCTGCCCCACATCCTGAGCCCCAAATCCCGTCCCTGAAATCCCAGTCCTGCCCCAAGTCCTGCCCTGAAACTTGTCACAGATCGTGCCCCTCAGAACCCCACACCTGCCCCACATGCTGTTCCCCAGAAACCCCAAATCCTGCCCTAAAATCTGTCAGAAATCCTGCCCCAAATAACCCCAAATCCCACCCCAAAACTTGTCAGAAATCCTGCCCCACAAAACCCCAAATCCCGCCCCAAATCGCTCTACGTGACTCCAAACCCTGCCCCATATAACCCAACTCCTGCTCTCAAACCTGTCGCAAATCCTGCCCCAAATCCAGCCCTGCACCTGCCCCAAACCCTGCGCCCTATAACCCCAATCCTGCCCCAAACCCTGCCCCTCATAACCTCAAATCCTGCCCCAAATGACCCCAAACCCCACCCTAAATCTGGTCCCTTATCCAGCCCCACATAACCCCAAACCCAGCCCCACACGTGCTCTAAAACCTGCCCCAAAACCTGCCCCATATCCACTCCAAATACCCCCAAATCCTGCCCCATATCCACCCCCAAATACCCCCAAATCCTGCCCCATATCCACCCCCAGATAACCCCAAATCCTGCCCCATATCCACCCCTAAATAACCCCAAAACCTGCCCCATATCCACTCCAAATACCCCCAAATCCTGCCCCATATCCACCCCCAAATACCCCCAAATCCTGCCCCATATCCACCCCCAGATAACCCCAAATCCTGCCCCATATCCACCTCCAAACAACCCCAATCCTGCCCCACATCCTGCCCCACACCTGCCCCATATCCACCCCCAAACAACCCCAAATCCTGCCCCATATCCACCCCAATACCCCCAAATCCTGCCCCATATCCACCCCCCAGACAACCCCAATCCTGCCCCACATCCTGCCCCACACCTGCCCCATATCCACCCCCAAACAACCCCAAATCCTGCCCCATATCCACCCCTAAATAACCCCAAATCCTGCCCCATATCCACCCCCAGACAACCCCAATCCTGCCCCACATCCTGCCCCACACCTGCCGTGCCCACCTGCGCCTCCACCTTCTGCTGGGGCTGCAGCGTCCCCGGCTGGGCCGCCACCATTCCCCGGCGCACGTCCTCGCGCCGCAGCCCCCGCAGCAGCGCGCCCAGGTTGTCCCCGGCCTCGGCCACCTCCAGGCTCTTGTGGAACATCTCAATGCCTGAAATGTGGCGTTTATGGGGTTAAACGTGGCATTTGTGGGGTCAAATGTGGCATTTGTGGGGTTAAACGTGGCATTTATGGGGTTAAACGTGGCATTTGTGGGGTTAAACGTGGCATTTGTGGGGTTAAATGTGGCATTTGTGGGGTTAAACGTGGCATTTGTGGGGTTTTATAGGGTTAAATGTGGGATTTGTGGGGTTAAACGTGGCATTTGTGGGGTCAAATGTGGCATTTGTGGGGTTAAACGTGGGATTTATGGGGCAGCAGTGCGCTCTATGGGGAACAGCTTAGGGGTAACCGAAATTTGTGGGGTAAAGGGGTCATTGGGGGTCAAACTGGTCACTCATGGGTCAGTGGTCACTGGTCACTCACTGGTCACTCATTGGTCACTCACAGGTCAGTGGTCAGTCATGGGTCACTGGTCACTCAGTGGTCACTCACCGGTCACTCAGGGTCACTCAGTGGTCACTCACAGGTCAGTGGTCACTGGTCACTCACCGGTCACTCAGTGGTCACTCAGTGGTCACTCAGGGTCACTCACCGGTCAGTGGTCAGTCATGGGTCAGTGGTCACTCACCGGTCACTCAGGGTCACTCACCGGTCAGTGGTCACTCAGTGGTCACTCACAGGTCAGTGGTCACTCACAGGTCAGTGGTCACTCACCGCCGGTGGGTCACGGTCAGTGGTCACCACAGGTCACTGGTCACCAGGGGTGGTCACTCAGGGGTCACTCAGGGGTCACTCGTGGTCACTCACAGGTCAGTGGTCACTCAGTGGTCACTCAGGGGTCACTCAGTGGTCACTCAGTGGTCACTCACCGGTCACCACGGATTTCAGCTGGCCCACAGGCAGTGGCCCGGCAGCTCCACCCACCGTGGTCACTCGTGGTCACGAGGGTACCACCGCTCTCAGCGGGTCCGTGGTCACCACCGTCACCAGGGCCCACCTGTCAGTGGTAGTGGACACAGGTAGTGGCGACAGGTAGAGGTACACAGGTGAGACAGGTGGGCACCGTCACCGGGTCCTGGGACAGGTACGACAGGACAGGTAAAGGGACGGGGTCACGGTGGGCACCGGGTCACCACGGTGCCCTGAGGGACAGGCGACGAGACAGCTGAGGACAGGTGAGCACCGTGCCACGCCCTGACAGGTGAGAGACAGGTAAAGGGACAGGTGAGACACAGGTGAGACAGGTGAGCACCGTGCCATGCCCTGAGGGACAGGTGAGAGACAGGTAAAGGGACAGGTGAGCACCGTGCCACGCCCTGAGGGACAGGTGAGAGACAGGTAAAGGGACAGGTGAGACACAGGTGAGGGACAGGTGAGACAGGTGAGAGACAGGTGAGAGACAGGTGAGCACCGTGCCACGCCCTGACAGGTGAGACAGGTGAGATGGGACAGGTGAGACACAGGTGAGCACTGTGCCATGCCCTGAGGGACAGGTGAGACAGGTAAAGGGACAGGTGAGACACAGGTGAGACAGGTGAGATGGGACAGGTGACAACCGTGCCACGCCCTGACAGGTGAGACAGGTGAGGGACAGGTGAGACACAGGCATAACAGATGTCATATAAATGCTGTATAGGTGTGTCTCAGGTGTCACACAGGTGTATCTCAGGTGTGTCTCACCTGGAATGGAGTGCACGGCCTCGATGGGCAGCAGGCAGGGACTGACACAGGTGTGACACAGGTGTGACACAGACAGTGTATAGAGGCTGTACAGGTGCTGTACAGGTGTGTCTCAGGTGTCACACAGGTGTGTCACAGGTGAGTCACCTGGTATGGAATGCACGGCCTCGATGGGCAGCAGGCAGGGCTGACACAGGTGTGACACAGATATAACAGTGTATAGAGGCTGTACAGGTGCTGTACAGGTGTCTCAGGTGCTGTACAGGTGTGTCTCAGGTGTCACACAGGTGTGTCTCACCTGGTATTGAATGCAGGGCCGTGATGGGCAGCAGGCAGCGACTGACACAGGTGTGACACAGATATAACAGATGGTGTATAAAGGCTGTACAGGTGCTGTACAGGTGTCTCAGGTGCTGTACAGGTGTGTCTCAGGTGTGTCTCAGGTGTGTCACAGGTGTGTCTCACCTGGTATCGAGTGCACGGCCTCAATGGGCAGCAGGCAGGGACTGACACAGGTGTGACACAGATATAACAGATGGTGTATAAAGGCTGTACAGGTGCTGTACAGGTGTGTCTCAGGTGTCACACAGGTGAGTTACCTGGTATGGAATGCACGGCCTCGATGGGCAGCAGGCAGGGCTAACACAGGTGTAACACAGATATAACAGTGTATAGAGGCTGTACAGGTGCTGTACAGGTGCTGTACAGGTGTGTCTCAGGTGTGTCACAGGTGAGTTACCTGGTATCAAGTGCACGGCCTCGATGGGCAGCAGGCAGGGACTGACACAGGCGTGACACAGGTGTGACACAGATATAACAGACGGTGTATAGAGGCTGTACAGGTGTGTCTCAGGTGTGTCACAGGTGAGTTACCTGGTATCGAGTGCACGGCCTCGATGGGCAGCAGGCAGGGACTGACACAGGTGTGACACAGGTGTGACAGACGGTGTATAGAGGCTGTACAGGTGCTGTACAGGTGTCTCAGGTGTGTCACAGGTGTGTCACAGGTGAGTTACCTGGTATCGAGTGCACGGCCTCGATGGGCAGCAGGCAGGCCTGACACAGGTGTAACACAGATGTAACAGTGTATAGAGGCTGTACAGGTGCTGTACAGGTGTCTCAGTGCTGTACAGGTGTCTCAGGTGTCACACAGGTGTGTCTCACCTGGAATGGAATGCACGGCCTCGATGGGCAGCAGGCAGGGCCGCTCCAGGTCCCGCGGGGGCTGGGGGATGTGCGAGTCCACGGCCTCGAGCAGCCTCAGAATGGAATTCAGGCCAAGATCGGGGTCACGGTCCTGCACAGGTGAGACACAGGTGAGGGACAGGTGTGACAGGGCAGGTGAGATAGGACAGGTGAGAGACACACAGGTAACACTGGGGTTTGGTGAACAGATTGTTATTGATCAGTTATTGATCCCAGGCTCATCCCAGGTGTTCCCATGGCCCCACAGGTGTGCCGAGGTGTGCCCAGGCTGTTCCCAGGTGTGCCCAGGCTGTTCCCAGGTGTGCCCAGGTGTTCCCATTGGTGCCCAGGTGTGCCCAGGTGTGCCCAGGTGTGCCCAGGTGTGCCCAGGTGTGCCCATTAGTGCCCAGGCTGTGCCCAGGTGTGCCCAGGCTGTGCCCAGGTGTTCCCAGTGATCCCAGGCTGTGCCCAGGTGTGCCCAGGCTGTTCCCATTGGTGCCCAGGCTGTGCCCAGGTGTGCCCAGGTGTGCCCAGGTGTTTCCAGGTGTGCCCAGGTGTTCCCAGGTGTGCCCAGGCTGTGCCCAGGTGTGCCCAGGCTGTTCCCATTGGTGCCCAGGTGTGCCCAGGTGTTACCTGCAGCGCACACAACGCCGACCCCGCCACCACGGGCGTTTTCTCTCCGTCGAAGCCGAACTCGCTGAGCAGCTCCCGCACCTCGAGCTCCACCAGGGGCAGCAGCTCCGGGTCCGGCACCGCGTCCGCCTTGTTCAGGTAAACGACAACATGGCGGACGCCCACCTGGGCAGGTGAGACAGGTGAGACAGGTGAGACACAGGTGACACAGGTGAGACACACCTCTAACCCAACCCACCCAACCCAGCAGCTCCGGGTCCGGCACCGCATCCGCCTTGTTCAGGTAAACCACCACGTGCCGGACGCCCACCTGGGCAGGTGAGACAGGTGAGACAGGTCAGGCCACGCCCCTCAATCCCCACACCCCGCACCTGAGCTCAAACCCAACCCCTCACCCAATCACCGCGTCCGCCTTGTCCAGGTGAACGATGACATGGCAGACGCCCACCTGGGCAGGTGAGACAGGTGAGGGACAGGTGAGGCCACGCCCCTTCCCAGTGTAAGAAACGCAGCCAATGGGAGGCAGGGGAGCTGCTTTGGCCACGCCCCTTTACCTGTACAGCTGCACAGATCTCACCTGTGCCTCACCTGTCTGGCCAGTAGCAGGTGCTGCGTGTCACACCTGTCTCAGCTGGCCCCGCCCCCCGTACCTGGCCCCGCCCCGTTCTCACCTGTCGGGCCAGCAGCAGGTGCTGCGTGTCACACCTGACTGCGCCCATGTCACCTGTCTCACCTGTTACACCTGTCATGCCTGTCTCACCTGTCTCACACCTGTCTCACCTATTACACACCTGTCTCACCTGTCCCACCTCTCACACACCTATCACACACCTGTCTCACACCTGTCACACCTTACACCTGTCACACCTCATACCTGTCACACTTGTCACACCTCACACCTGTCTCACCCGTCACACCGGTCTTACACCTGTCACACCTGTCTCACACCTCTCACCTGTCATGTTTGTCTCACACCTGTCTCACCTATCACACACGTGTCACACCTGTCTTACACCCGTCACACACCTGTCTCACCTGTCACACCATTCTCACACCTGGCCACGCCCATTCCTCACCTGGCCACGCCCCCTCACCTGTCTGGCCAGTAGCAGGTGCTCCCGGGTCTGCGGCATCTGCCCGTCGGTCGCGGCCACCACGAGGATGACGCCGTCCAGGGGGGCGGTGCCCGTGATCATGTTCTGGGGCGTAAAACGGCGATTTTGGGTCATTCCGGGAGGATCCGGGGAATTCCGAGGATTTCGGGGGAAATTTCGGGGATTTTTTATTTCTGGAATTTTGGGGAGAATTTAAGGAGAATTTGGAGGAATTTTGGGGGGAATTCAGCGGGATTTTCGGGGGAATTTTGGGATTTTTGGGGGAGTTTGGGGAATTTCGAGGTATTTGGGGGGATTTTCAGGGATTTTTTTGGGGTTTCCGGGGAATTTTTTAAATTTTGGGTGATTTTGAGGAAATTCTGGGATTTCGAGGGGAATTTTGGAGAAACTTGAGGGATTTTTGGGGGAATTTTGGGGCAATTTGAGGGAGTTTTGGGGGAATATAAGTGGGAATTTCTGGGGGAATTTTTGGGGGTATTTGGGTGATTTTTTGGGGCGATTTCTGGGGCAATTTCGGATGGAATTTGAAGGATGTCAGGGGAGAATTTTTGGGGGGAATTTCAGGGGATTTTCGGGGAAATCTGGATGATTTCGGGGGGGAATTTGTGCGATTTTTTTTTGAGATTTTCAAGCGGATTTTTGGGACAACCACGATGGGATTTCTTAGGGATTTTTGGGGGCGGGTTTTTGGTGATTTTTTGGTGATTTTTGGGGATTTTTTGGTGATTTTTGGGACTTTTTTTTGGGGAAAATTTCCGGCGCCAACCCCGGCGCTCCCCCTGCAGTTCCTGCAGCCGCCACCGGGTGGCGCCACCACCACCGACGCTCGTTTTTCCCACGCGGTTTTTTTTCACCCCAAACTCGGATTTTCACCCCAAAAACTCGGTGTTTTTTTGGGGTAACCCTCACCTTGACGTAGTCGGCGTGCCCGGGGCAGTCGGTGTGGGCGTAGTGCCGTTTCGGGGTGCTGTACTCCACGTGCGCCGCGTTGATGGTGATGCCCCGCGCCTTCTCCTCGGGGGCGCTGTCGATCTCCTCGTAGGGCCGGAACTGGGCCCCGCCCCCCGCTGATAACACTGCGGGGGGGAAGGACCCCAAAATTATCAGTGACCCCCAAAAATGTCATTGACCCCCCCAGATTCAGTACTGATCCCACCTGAACCCAAAAATCGCCAAATTTGCCCCAAAAACCCCTGGAATTCACCCCCAAACTCACCCCAAAACCCTCAGAATTTACCCCAAAATTCACCCTCAGAACTCACCCCCAAAGCCCCGAATTTTACCCCAAAATTCACCCCAAAACCCTCAGAATTCACACCAAAATTCACCTCAAAATCCCCAGATTTACCCCAAAATTCACCCCAAAATTTACTCTCAGAACTCACCCCCAAAGCCCCGAATTTTACCCCAAAATTCACCACAAAACCCCCGGAATTCATCCCAAAATTTACCCCACAATCCCCGGAATTCGCCCCAAAATTCGCCCCTGAAGCCCCAGAAATCACCCCCAAAATTTACCCCAAAACCCTCAAAATTCACCCCAGGAATCACCCCAAAACCCCCCAAATTTATCAAAAAAACCCCAACATTTGGCAAAAAAAAAAAAAAACAACCCAAAGTTCACCCCAAAATCCCCAGATTTCACCCCAAAATGCAGCCCAAAATTCACCCTCAGAATGCACTCCGAAAGCCCCGAATTTTACCCCAAAATTGACTCCAAAACCCCCAGAATTCATCCCAAAACTCACCCCAAAAACACCTGGAACTCATCCCAAAACTGACCCCCAAAATCCCCAGAATTCACCCCAAAATTCACCCTCAGAATGCACTCTGAAAGCCGCAAATTTTATCCCAAAACTCACCCCAAAATCCCCGGAATTCACCCCAAAATTCACCCCAAAATCCCCAGAATTCACCCCAAAATTCACCCTCAGAATGCACTCCGAAAGCCCCGAATTTTACCTCAAAATTGACCCCAAAACCCCCGGAATTCATCCCAAAACTCACCCCGAAGCTCTCCAAACTCACCCCAAAATTCCACCCCAAAAACCGCAGAATTCACCCCAAAACCCCCCCCGAGTTTTTCCTGCTTTTCTCCGCTCTAATTCCAACCCCGTTTTTCCCGTTTTCCCCGGTTTTCACCCCATTTTAACCTCGCTCATGGCTGCTCTTGCCCTGGGCCCCATTTGACCCGGATTTAATTCCAGTTTTACTCTTTTTAACCCATTTTTACCCCATTTTTCTCTATTTTAACCTCTTTTTCACATTTTTTCACATTTTTAAACTGTTCTTCCCCATTTTTTGCTGCTTTTGCCCCATTTTACCTTCGGTGCTGGCAGCTGTCAGGGTGCTCTTGCCATGCTCCAAATTTAACCCCATTTTCCCCATTTTTAACCAATTTTCCCATTTTTACCCCATTTTTTTCCATTTCTCTCTATTTTAACCCCGTTTTTTCCCGGTTTTTCCATTTTTTACCCCATTTTGGTCAGGGTGGTCCTGCCGTGTTCAACCCCATTTTCCTCAACCTTAACCCCATTTTGGGCTATTTTAACCCCGTTTTTTCCCATTTTTTCCTGTTTTTTCCCATTTTTTCCATTTTTCACCCCAATTTCTCTCTCACCTTTAGCGACAGCAGCAATCAATGTCGTTTTCCCGTGATCCACGTTCAGCTGGGGTTTGTCCCAATTTTTCCCCATTTTTGGCTATTTTAACCCTGTTTTTTCCAATTTTAACGCCATTTTTTCCCATTTTTTCCGTTTTTTCCCAATTTCTCCATTTTTCACCCCAATTCCTCTCTCACCTTTAGTGACAGCAGCAATCAATGTCGTTTTCCCATGATCCACGTTCAGCTGGGTTTGTCCCAATTTTTCCCCATTTTTGGCTATTCTAACCCTATTTTTTCCCACTTTTTCCGTTTTTTCCCAATTTCTCCATTTTTCACCCCAATTCCTCTCTCACCTTTGGTGATTGCTGCAGTCAGGGTGGTCCTGCCGTGTTTAACCCCTTTTTTGGCTATTTTAACCCCATTTTTCCCATTTTTGGCTACTCTACCCCCGTTTTTTCCCATTTTAACGCCGTTTTTTGCCGTTTTTTGCCGTTTTTTCCGTTTTCCGCCCCAATTCCAGCCTCACCTTTGGTGATCGCTGCCGTCAGCGTCGTTTTGCCGTGGTCCACGTGCCCGATGGTGCCCACGTTCAGGTGGGGCTTGTCCCTCACGAAGGCGACCTTGGCCTTGGGCGGGGCCTGGGGACCCAAAAACGCCCAAAATTACCCCAAAAAAATGCACAGGAAAAAACCCCCAAAAAACCCCAAATCTCCCCCAAAAAAACCCGGGAAAAATCCGCCAAAGAATCCCTGAAATTCCCCACAAAAAATCCCAAAAATGGCCCAAAAACGGGGAGGGGTCACGGGACCCAAACCCACCGAAAATTACCCCAAAAAAATCCACAGAAAAAACCCCAAAAAACCCAGAAAAAAATCCCTGAAATTCCCCTAAAATAGACCTCCAAAATTACCAAAATCTACCCACAAAAAAACTGGGAAAAAACCCAAAAATCCCTGAAATTCCCCCAAAAAATCCCCCCAAAAATCCCCCAAAAAAACCCCAAAACTGGGGAGGGGTCACGGGACACAAACCCACTGAAAGTTACCCCAAAAAACTCTACAAAAAAAACCCCAAAATCTCCTCAAAAAAAAACTTGAAAAAAAAGTCACAAAAATCCCTGAAATCCCCCCAAATTAAACCTCAAAAAGCCCCAAAATGCCCCAAAATAAGTCCCCACCAAAAACCCCAAAAATCCCCCCAAAACAACCCAAAAATCCCTGAAGCCCCCCCAAAAATAAACCCCCAAAATTCCGTGAAATTCCTCAAAAAATCCCTGAAACCCCCCCCCAAACAAACCCAAAATCCACGGAAATGTCCCCAAAATAAAGTCCCCCAAAAAACCCAAAAATCCCGTCCAAAAGCACAAAACAAAAATCATCAAAATTCCCCCCAAAAACTCCGCAGGCGGGAAACGCGAACCGGACCCCAAAGTTGGTGAAAAATGGATCCAAAATCCCCAAATTGCCTCAAATTCCCCCAAAATCGCCTCAGCATTTCCCGAATTGCCTCAAATTCCCCCAAAATCGCCGCTCACCGTGCTCAGGACGCGGAGCCCTCGGCCACGAACCGCTGTGGGAAGGGGCAAGGAAATAAAAAATGAGAATTTTCGGGGCGATTTTCAGCCATTCCGGGCCCATTTTGGGGCCAATTCCGGCGATTTTGGGGCTCCCCGGGGTGACCCCGCCCCTCCCCCGTGACCTTCAGCCCCCGCCCGCCCCGCCCCCCCGCCCCTCCCCCAGCCCCTCCCCGCCCCCCGGCCCGCACGAATTTCCCCCAAAAAGCCCCAAAATCCGCGGAATTCGCCCCAAACGCCGCCGCACCCGCCAGGGCCCCGCGCAGCAGCAGCGCCGCGCCCGCCGCCATCTTGCCCCGCCGCGCCGGAAGTGCCCCTGAGGCGGCTTCCGGCTCCGCCTCCCGGCTCTTTCCCGCGCAGCCGCTCCGGCCGCCCCGGAGGACTCAACTCGGTGGTCTTGGAGGACCCTGAATAGGGCGGTCCCAAAAAAACTTCCCGGGAGCCCCAAAATCGCCGGAAATCGTCCCAAAATGACTCTGCTGCTCCCGCAGGGCGCCCCAAGGGTTTTTCTGCTCCCCCAAACCCCCAAAGTGCCCCAAATTCCCAATAAGAGCCCCCCAATGCTGCCCCAACCCCTCCCCCCGCTTTTCTCAGTTCCTCCTGACCCAGGAACCCGCCCCTCCCCCCAAAAACACCCAAAAATCCCAAAAATAAAATAAAAAAAAAAAATCAAAAATCACCAAAATCCCGTAAAATCCCTCCACCCCCAAAAGCCCCCCAAAATTAAAAAAAATAAACCCAAAAAATCTCTCAAAATCCCCCCTAACGTCCCCAAAATTCCCCCAAACCCCGAAAATTTCCAAAATCCCCCCGAATTTCCAAAAACCTCCCCAAATCCCCAAAATCCTCCCAACCCCCCACCAAAATCCCCCAAAACCCCCCCAAAATTCAGAATTTCCCCAAATCCTCCAAAATCCCTGAAAACCCCCCCAAAATCCCCCCAATTTCCCGCCAAAATCCCCCGAAAAAATCCTAAAAATCCCCCTCAAAAAAATCTCCCCAAATTTCCCCAAATCCCCTCAAAAATCCCCCAAAATGCCCCCGAAATCCTCCCAAAAATCTCCCCAAATCCCCAAAATTTCCCCAAATCCCCCAAATCCCCCAAATTTCCCCAAATCCCCCCTAACTCCCCCCAAAAAATCCCCCAAAATCTCCCTAAGTCTCACCCAAAATCTCCCAAAATTTCCCCAAATCCGGATTTTTGGGGGGGGGTTGGGGAGGGGCGGATTTTTGGGGGGGTTGGGGAGGGGCGGCCGTCACGCTCCGGGGGGTCCCGGCGGAGATGACGTCACGGCTGCCGCCGGCGGTGACGTCACCGCGATGCTGGCGCTCTGGGGGGTCCTGGCGGCGCTGGGGGCGCTGGGGGAGGGGCGGGGTGGGGGAGGGGCCGCGACCCCCGCGCGGGAAAACGGCAGCGAGTGGGGGAGGGGCGGCGCGGCCCCGCCCCCCGCTGGGAGGTGAGGGGGGCGATTTTGGGGGGAATCGGGGCCAATTTGGGGTCTTGGGGGGGTTTTTGGGGGGGTTTGGGATTTTTTGGGGAATTTTTGGGGATTTTTTGGGGAATTTTGGGGATTTTTTGGGGGGTTTGGGGGGCTCTGTTTCTTTGGGGAGATTTCGGGATTTTTTGGCGATTTTTTGGGGGGATTTAGGGATTTTTGGGGGGTTTTAGGGGGAGTTTGGGGGGTTTGGGGGGCTCTGTTTCTTTGGGGAGATTTCGGGATTTTTTGGCGATTTTTGGGGGGGATTTGGGGATTTTTTTTGGGAGGGTTTTGGGAGAACTCGGGGAGTTTTGGGGGCAGCGGATTTTGGGCGAGTTCCGGCTGAGATTTTGGAGATTTTTTTGGAAGGGAATTTGGGCTTTTTGGGGCGATTTTGGGTGGTTTTTTTGGGGGGCATTTCAGGGGGTTAAGGGCCGGATTTTGGGGTTCATTTTTGGGGGAATTTGGGGATTTTTTGGGGTGGAAAATGGCGGGAATTTGGGCATTTTTAGGCCCCGGATTTTGGTTTTTTTTGGGTGGGTTCTGGGCGGGAAATTTGGAGATTTTTGGGGCCCGGATTTTGGGGGAATTTCGGGGCCTTATGGATGAGATCCGGGGCTCATTTTTGGGGGAGATTTTGGGGTTTTTGGGGTTTTTTTGGCGGGAGGTTTTGGGTCGGTTCCGGGTGGGATTTCAGGGATTTTTTTGGGGGCATTCTGGGGATTTTTGGGGCAGATTTGGGTGGGTCCAGGCCGGATTTTGGGGTTTTTTGAGGGGGATTTGGGTTTTTATTTTTGCCGGGATTTTGGGGTTTTTTGGGCAGGAACTTTGGGTGGTTTTTGGGGGGTGATTTTAGGATTTTTTGGGGAGGATTTTGGGGCTATTTTGGGTGTTTTATGGCTGCAGCTTTGTGTGGGTTCCAGGCAGGATTTTGGGATTTTTTTTGAGGATACTTTGGGGACATTTGGGGGGGATTTTGGTGTAATTTGGGTGATTTTGGGGTTTTTTTTTTGGGGGTTCCGGGTGGAATTTCCGGGATTTTTTGGGGACGTATTTTGGGGATATTTTTGGATGGATTTTGGGGATTCTTGGGTGGGTTCTGGGCAGAATTTCAGGGATTTTTTTGGGACATGTTTTTGGGATTTTTTGGGTGGGATCGGGGTGGGATTTGCTGGATTTTTGGGGGGGATTTTGGGGATTTTTTTGGGACATATTTTTGGGATATTTGGGTGGCATTTGGTGGTTTTTTGGGGGGATTTTGGGGCATTTTGGGCGGGTTTTTTCCGGTTTTTTTTTGTGTGGGGGTGGGGCGGGGGTCCCGCGCTGACCCCGCCCCTCCCCCCAGGCCCGTGGGGGTCCCCGGGGGGGTCCCTGGGGGGGTCCCTGGGGGTTTTGGCCGCCGCGTACCTGGGGCTGGGCCAGGTGAGATTTGGGGAAAAATTTGGGGAGGGGAGCAAAATTTGTGGTCCAAATTTGGGGCTGGGGCACCTGGGGGTGGGAACCAATGGGTGAGAGCCCGGATTTGGGGGGGGGAACCAAAATTTGGGGGGATGGGGAGCAAAATTTGGGGGTTTGGAGTCCAAATTTGGGGACCAGGAATGAAAATTTGGGGACTTGGAGTCAAAATTTGGGGGTTTGGGGTCCGAATTTGGGGGGCAGGAACCAAAATTTGGGGGGTGGGAACCAAAATTTGGGGACTGGGATCTGAATATGGGGGTGGGAACCAAAATTTGGGGGATGGGGAGCAAAATTTGGGGGGATGGGAACCAAAATTGGGGCATTTGGGGTCCGAATTTGGGGGGTGGGGTCCAAGCTTGGGGGGTGGGGAGCAAAATATGGGGGTGGGAACCAAAATTTGGGGACTGGGATCCGAATTTGGGGGCTGGGAGTGAAAATTCGGGGACTTGGAGCCAAAATTTGTGGGTCCGAACCAAAATTTGTGGGTTTGGAACCAAAATTTGGGGTTTTGGGGTCCAAATTTGGGGACCGGGAATGAAAATTTGGGGACCTGGAGCCAAAATTTGGGGGTGGGAACCAAAATTTGGGGATTTGGGGTCCGAATTTGGGCGGTGGGGTCCAAGTTTGGGGGGTGGGAATTAAAATTTGGGGACTGGGGAGCAAAATTTTGCATATTTGGAGCCAAAATTTGCGGCCCGGATACAAATTTGGGGGCTGGGAACGCAATTTGGGGCTTTGGAGTGAAAATTTGGGGTTTTAGAGGCGAAATTTGGGGCTGGGAGCCAAAATTTGGGGTTTTGCACCCAAAACCGGGGGCGGGTCCCGAATTTTGGGGGTCCCGGCCCCATTTCCGGGGGGGATGGGGGGGTGGGGCAGGCCCAGCCCCTCCCCCCGCCGCCCCCCCAAATTTCCCCCCCCCAGCCCTGCAGGACCGGAAGCGCCGAAGGATCCGGAGGGAGGCGGCGCGGAGGTGGGGGAGGGGCGGGGGGAGGTGGGGGAGGGGCGCTGGGGGAGGGGCGGGGCTATTTTGGGGGAGGGGCGGGGTTATTTTGGGGGAGGGGGCGGGGTCAGTGGGGTTGGGGGGGGTTTTGTGGGGGAGGGGCAGCCTCGAGACCCCTCCCCCCCCCCCTCAGGTTTTTTCGGGCGTCGCCCCCGGAACCCCAAAATCCCTACGGGAACCTCCCGGGTGAGTGACCCCAAAATAACCCAAAATTAACCCGAAAATAACCCCAAATTATCCCCCAAAATGTGCCAAAAAATAACCCAAAAAATAACCCCCAAAATATCCCAAAAATTCACCCAAAATCTCTACGGGAACCTCCCCTGTGAGTGACCCAAAATAACCCAAAATTGACCCAAAATCATTCCCCAAAATAATCCCGAAATAACCCGAAAATAACCCCCCAAAATAATCCAAAATAATCAAAAATATCCCAAAACTGACCCAAAAAATAACTCCCAAAATAACCCAAAATATCCCAAATAAACCCCGAAATTCCCCAAAATCCACCCAAAACATCCAAAAATCCACCCTTAATCTCCCCCAAAACCTGAAAAATACCCCAAAACGCCCCAAAACGCCCATCCTCAAACCCCCCAAAATCCCCAACCACACACTCCAAAACCCCAAAAAAATGCCCCAAACCACACAAAAACCCCCCAACCAAATCCCCCCCCCAAAAATCCCCAAATGTTTCGTTTCCCCTCCCCCTCCCCCCGCAGGCCCCTTCCCCCCCGCGGCCCCGCCCCGCCCCCCGCAGGATGAGGAGGGGGAGGGGCACGAAGGATACGAGGAGCCCGACACCGGTGAGTGGGGGCGGGGCCTGGGGGGGCGGGGCCTGGGGGGGCGGGGCCTGGGGGCGCCCCTCCCCCAACCCAAACTGACCCCTCCCCCCTCCTGCCCCTCCCCCCAGGGAGCTACGAGAACGCCCCGGCCGCGATGGGGGGAGGGGCAGGTAAGGATGGGGGAGGGGGCGGGGAAAGGGGTGGGGGAGGGGCAGGGGGAGGGGCCTTGAATAGGTGGGGGAGGGGCAGAAAAAGGGGGTGGGGGAGGGGCGGGAAAAGGGGGGGGGGAGGGGCAGGTAATGGGGGAGGGGCAAGAAAAGGGGGTGGGGGAGGGGCGGGAAAAGGGGGTGGGGGAGGGGCGGGAAAATGGTGGGGGGAGGGCAGGTAATGGGGGAGGGGCGGGAAAAAAGGATTGGGGGAGGGGCGGGAAAAGGGGTGGGGGGAGGGGCAGATAAAGGGTGGGGGAGGGGCCGGGGGGCACGGGCGGTTTAATGGTGGGGAGGGGCCGGTTAAAGGAGGGGGGGAGGGGCAGAGGAAGGGTGGGGGGGGGGAGCGCGTTCTGCCCCTCCCCCATCACCCCCTCGCCCCCAGGGGGTCCCTACGAGGCGATGGCGGCGGCGGGGGAGGGGCTGAGGGAGCCCCCCTGGAGGGGGAGGGGCGGCGACGACGGTGAGCGGGGGGAGGGGCAAAAACCATGGGGTGGGGAGGGGCTAAACTGATGGGGGAGGGGCTAAATGGGGTGGGAGGGGCAAAACGGGGTGGGGCAAAATGAACGGGGAGGGGCAAATTTGGGTGGGGGAGGGGCTTATTGGGGTAGGGGAGGGGCTTATCGGGGTGGGCGGGGCAAATTGGAGTGGGAAGGGGCTTATTGGGATGGGGGAGGGGCTTATCGGGGTGGGCGGGGCAAATTGGGTGGGGGAGGGGCTTATCGGGGTGGGCAGGGCAAATTGGGGTGGGGGAGGGGTGAATTTTGGGGGGAGGGGCTGTTTGGGGTGGGGGGAGGGGCTCCCCACTGACCCCGCCCCTCTCCCCGCAGACTCCGCCTCCTACGAGAACATGGAGGCGCCGCTCGGATGAGCCCCGCCCCCACCCCGCTGTGGCCCCTCCCCCATCTCACTGTGGCCCCGCCCCCCACCCCAGTCCGCCCCTCCCCCACTCACAGAAATCACGAAATAAAAAAGAATTTTGGGTTTTTTTGTACAAAATCGGGATTGGTGTTAAACTGGGGGGGTCCCGGGGGGGCTCAGGTGAGCTCAGCCAGGTGAGGCCGCACAGGTGAGCCCAGGTGATCTCAGATGAGCTCAGGTGAGGTTCAGGTGAGCTCAGCCAGGTAAGTTTAGCCCAGGTGAGCTCAAGTCAGGCTCAGGTGAGTTCAGGTGAGGTTCAGGTGAGCTCAGGTGAGCCCAGGTAAGGCTCAGGTGAAGCTCAGGGAGAACGCTCGGTACCCCAGGTTGGTGAAGCTCAGGTGAGCCCAGGTAAGCCCAGCCCAGGTGAGCTCAGGTGAGCCCAGGTGTGCCCAGGTAAGCCCAGGTGTGCCCAAGTGAGCTCAGGTGAGCCCAGCCCAGGTGAGCTCAGGCCAGGCTCAGGTGAGCCCAGGTGTGCCCAGGTGTGCCCAGGTGAGCTCAGGTGAGCCCAGCCCAGGTGAGCTCAGATGAGGTTCAGGTGAGCCCAGGTGTGCCCAGGTGAGCTCAGGTGTGCCCGAGCCCAGGTGAGCCCAGGTGAGGTGAGCTCAGGTGAGCCCAGGTGCTCTCAGGTGAAGCTCAGGGAGAACGCTCGGTACCCCAGGTTGGTGAACACGTCGATCTTGGGGCTGTTCCCGGCCACCGTCAGAACCTGCGGGAGGGGCGGGGTCAGGACACGCCCACCCGGCCACGCCCACCTGGATGCAGCCCTTCAAACTCCACCCACTTACCCACAAGCCACTCCCTCTCGTTAAGCCACGCCCACTTTGCAAGCCAGCCCTGGCCACGCCCTAATGGCCACGCCCATCCCAGGTGTGTGTCCCCAGGTGTCCCCAGGTGTATCCCAGGTGCTGTCACAGGTGTCCCCAGGTGTATCCCAGGTGTGCCCAGGTGTCCCCAGGTGTATCCCAGGTGTGTCACAGGTGTCCCCAGGTGTGTCCCAGGTGTCCCCAGGTGTATCCCAGGTGTCCCAGGTGTCCCAGGTGTGTCCCAGGTGTGCCCAGGTGTGCCCAGGTGTGTCCCAAGTGTCCCCAGGTGTGTCCCAGGTGTGCCCAGGTGTGCCCAGGTGTGTCCCAGGTGTCCCCAGGTGTGTCCCAGGTGTCCCCAGGTGTACCCCAGGTGTGTCCCAGGTGTCCCCAGGTGTGCCCAGGTGTCCCCAGGTGTGCCCAGGTGTGTCCCAGGTGTCCCCAGGTGTCCCCAGGTGTGTCCCAGGTGTGCCCAGGTGTGTTTACCTGTACCCAGGTGTGCTCACCTGGTGCTCAGGTGAGCGCGGGTGCAGGCAGAGGCTCCTGAGCGCGGGGGGCGACACCGGCACCCTCCCCCGCACGTCCCCGCTCAGCTGCAGCAGGTGAAGGGCGGGGCCGACCCCGCCCGAGAGCACCTGGGGGGGAACGGGGTCACTGGGGGGGGCTGGGGGGGCTGGGTTATACTGGGAGGGACTGGGAGGGAACTGGGGGGCACTGGGATGGGATTGGGTTATACTGGGAAGAAACTGGGCTATACTGGTTTGTAGTGGGAGGGACTGGGAGGGCATTCGGAGGGACTGGGACAAACTGGGAGGGAATTGGTTTATACTGGGATGGACTGGGACAGACTGGGGTCAAACTGGGAGAGATCCAGGTTATACTGGGAGTGGTCTGGGTTATACTGGTTTGTACTGGGAGGGATCTGGGGGGCACTGGGATGGACTGGGAGGGACTGGGACAAACTGGGAGGGAACTGGTTTATACTGGGAGTGACAGGGATCAAACTGGGAGGGAACTGGGAGGGAACTGGAACTGGGAACCGGTCCGTCCTGGTTTATACTGGTTTGAACCAGTCCATACTGATTTGAACTGGTTTACACTGGTTTGGACCGGTCTGTACTGGTTTGTACTGGTTTATACTAGTTTACACTGGTTTGAACTGGTCCATACTGGTCTATACTGGTCTGTACTGGTTTACACTGGTTTGGACCGGTCCATACTGGTTTATACTGGTCCCTACTGGTCTATACTGGTGTGCACTGGTTTGAACTGGTCTGCACTGGTTTGAACTGGTCCCTACTGGTTTATACTGGTCCATACTGGTTTGTACTGGTCCCTACTGGTCTATACCGGTCCATACTGGTCCCTACTGGTCCGTACTGGTCTATACCGGTCCATACTGGTTTATACTGGTCCGTACTGGTTTCCGGGCTCACCATGTCCTGGTGGAAGAGGGCGTGGTGCTGGGGGTGGGGCAGCGGGAACACCGTGGTCGGGGTCCCGGAGCGCAGGTGCCACAGCGTGAGGGCGGGGCCGCCGCCGCACACCTGGGGAAGGGGCGGGGTCACACCCGGGCACGCCCACAACATCCACACCAGCCCCGCCCACTCCCTTCAGCCCTGCCCCTTCCTTTGGCCCCTCCCGCTGCAGCCCTGGCCCCACCCCCTTCCCCTTTTGGCCCCCCCCTCCCTCCCCCCCTTTGCCCCTCCCAGCCCATTGCCCCGCCCTCACTCAATCCCCCTTTCCTTCAGCCCCCTCCCATCCACCCTGGCCCCTCCCATCCCCCAGCCCACCCCTTCTCCATAAATCCCCCCCTTTTCAGCCCCCTCCACTTTCGAGGTCCCTCCCCTTTTCCTTCAGCCCTGCCCCCTCCTATCCACCCTGGCCCCTCCCACTCCCCTCAGCCCCACCCCCTCACTCCATTGCCTGGCCATAATCCCCACCCTTTTCAGCCCCGCCCCCAAGCCCCCCCCTCACCACCCGGGCCCCCCCTCAGGCCCCGCCCCTCACCATTTCTTCCCCCCCCCCACCCCCCCCCACATCACCTCCGTGGCCCCGCCCCCTTTAGCCCCCCTCACAATCCAGTCGCTCTCAGTGGCCCCCCCCCTTAGCCCCGCCCTCACCATCCCGCCCCTCAGTGGCGCCCCCGTTAGCCCCGCCCCCCCCCATCCAGTCGCTCAGTAGCCCCGCCCCCTCAGGCCCCGCCCCTCACCATCCAGTCGCTCTCACGGCCTGCTTTAGCCCCCTCACCACCACTCCCCCAGGGCCCCCCCCTTTAGCCCCCCCCCCTCACCATCCAGTCGCTCGTGCCCCGCCTGCGCCCCGCCCCCCCACATCCAGTCGCTCTCAGTGGCCCCGCCCCCTCAGGCCCCCTACCCCGCCACTCACCATCCAGTCGCTCTCAGTGGCCCCGCCCCCTCAGGGTTCCCCCCGCCCCCTTTAGCCCCGCCCCTCACCATCCAGTCGCTCAGTGGCCCCGCCCTCTTAGGCCCCGCCCCTCACCATCCAGTCGCTCTCAGTGGCCAGGCACCGGATCCACTTGCCCAGCTGGGGCCGGCTGCACTCCTACAACCAGTTAGAGACCAGTTAGAGACCGGTACGGACCAGTACGGACCAGTTAGAGACCAGTATGGACCAGTATAAACCAGTTAGAGACCAGTTAGAGACCGGACCAGTACGGACCAGTATGGACCAGTTAGAGACCGGTACGGACCAGTATGGACCAGTTAGAAACCGGTATGGACCAGCACGGACCAGTATGGACCAGTATAAATTCCCCCCCAGTCCCTCCCAGTCTGTCCCAGCCGCTCCCAGTATAAACCAGTATATGCCAGTCCATCCCAGTTCCCTCCCAGTCCCTCCCAGTATATCCCAGTATAACCCAGTATAACCCGGTCAGTCCATCCCAGTATAACCCAACCCCCTCCCAGTCCCTCCCAGTCCATCCCAGTATAACCCAACCCCCTCCCAGCTCCATCCCAATATAACCCAGTATAACACAGTATATCCCAGTATAACCCAGTCCATCCCAGTCCATCCCAGTCCCCCCCAGTTCCATCCCAGTATAACCCAACCCCCTCCCAGTTCCATCCCAGTATATCCCAGTATAACCCAGTCCATCCCAGTCCATCCCAGTCCCTCCCAGTCCATCCCAGTATAACCCAACCCCCTCCCAGTTCCATCCCAGTATAACCCAGTCCATCCCAGTACATCCCAGTGCCCACCTGGTATTTGTGCACCTCGATCAGCTGCACCTGGGAGCCCGTCCGGAGATCTGCGGGATTGGGGCACTTTGGGGCACTTTCGGGGACTTTGGGGAATTTCAGGGAATTTGGGGAATTTCAGGGGAATTTGGGGCCACATTTTGGGGTAAATTGTACAGGATTTCGGGGCGATTCGGGAGCGGATCTGGGGTGATTTTGGGGTAAGTTCTGGGGCTGGATTTTGGGGTAAAACTTGGGGGATTTTGGAGTGAATTTCAGGGAGATTTCGGGAGACTTTGGGGCTGCATTTTGGGGTGATTTTAGAGGAATTTTGGGGTGGATTCCGAGGGATTTTCAGGTGGATTTTGGGGCGATTATGGAGATGGATTTTGGGGTAAATTCTGAGTGATTCTGGGGCTGGATTTTGGGGTAAAGGTTGGGGGATTTTGGGGTGACTTGGGGAGATTTTGGGGCTGGATTTTGGGGTGATTTTATGGGAATTTTGGGGTGGATTTTCGGGGTGTACTTGGGGGTAATTTCAGGTAAATTTTGGGGTGGATTTCAGGGTGATTTTAGGGTGGATTTCGCTGTAATTTTGGGGCTGATTTTGGGGGTGGGTTTTGGGGTGAATTTGGGCGATTTTGGGGTCCCCACTCACCCCAGAGGCGCACAGTGCAGGGGTTTGGGGGTTGATTTTGGGGCGAATTTCAGGGATTTTGGGCTGGATTTTGGGGTTATTTCGGACTGGAATTTTTGGAGCGCGTTTGGGGTGGATGTGGGGGTAGTTTTGGGGTAATTTCGGGGCGTTTTGGGCTCACCCCAGAGGCGCACGGTGCCGTCCTCGCCGCCCGAGAGCACCTGGGGCAGCTGCTCCCTGAGCGCCACCACGTGCACCAGGTCCTGGTGCCCGCGCAGCTCGTGCTGCCGCAGAGACCAAAAACGCCGCAAATCGCCCAAAACCGCCGCAAAACAGCCGCTAAACAGCCCCAAATCCTGCCCCAAAACCTGCCCCAAAACCGCCACAAAACACCGCAAATTGCCCCAAAACCTGCCCCAAAACCTGCCCCAAAATCATCACAAATCGCCCCAAAACCGCCGCTAAACAGCCCCAAATCCTGCCCCAAAACTGCCACAAAAACACCGCAAATTGCCCCAAAACCTGCCCCAAAACCTGCCCCAAAACCGCCACAAAACCTTCCCCAAAACCGCCACAAATTGCCCCAAATCCTGCCCCAAAACAGCCGCTAAAACCTTCCCCAAAACCGCCACAAAACAGCCCCAAAACCGCCACAAATTGCCCCAAAACCTGCCCCAAAACCGCCACTAAAACCTTCCCCAAAACCTGCCCCAAAACCGCCACAAATCGCCCCAAAACCGCCACAAAACAGCCCCAAAATCATCACAAATGGCCCCAAATCCTGCCCCAAAACAGCTGCTAAAACCTTCCACAAATCCTGCCCCAAAATCGCCACTAAAACCTTCCCCAAAACCGCCACAAATCGCCCCAAAATCGCCACTAAAACCTTCCCCAAAACCACCACTAATCGCCCCAAAACCCTCCCAAAATCATCCCCAAAACTGCCCCAAAATCACCCCCAAAACCACCCCAAAATTTACCCCAGAACCGCCCCAAAACCACCCCCTAAAACCTTCCCCAAAACTGCCGGTAATCACCCCAAAACCTTCCCTGAAATTGCCCCAAAACCATCCCAAAATCATCCCCAAAACTGCCACAGAACTACCCCCAAAACCGCCCCAAAATCGCCACAAGTAACCCCAAAACTGCCCCAAAATCACCCCTAAAACCTCCCCAAAATCGCCACAAGTAACCCCAAAACCGCCCCAAAATCACCCCTAAAACCTCCCAAAAATCGCCACAAATTGCCCCGAAACTGCCCCCCAAAACCACCCCAAAACCTGCCCCAGAACCCCCCACATCACCCCGATACCCAATCTCCCCCGAACCTCCTCAAATTCCCAAATTCCCCAATCCCCGTAAATTTCCCCCAAATCCCTCGGACCCCCTCAAACCCCCGGAATTTGCCCAAACCCCCGGAATTTGCCCCAAACCCCCGGAATTTGCCCAAAATCCCCGGAATTTGCCCCCAGTTCCCCGCCACGGTGAAGGCGCCGCTCTCCAGGTCCCCCAAACCCCAAACCCCCGGAATTTGCCCCAAAATCCCCGGAATTTGCCCAAAACCCCCGGAATTTGCCCCCAGAAGCCCCCAGGCCCCCCAAACCCGAATTTGCCCAAACCCCGGAATTTGCCCAAAATCCCCGGATTTTGCCCAAAATCCCCGGATTTTGCCCCAGTTCCCGCTCACGGTGAAGGCGCCGCTCTCCAGGTCCCCCAAACCCCCGGAATTTGCCCCAAACCCCCAAAATGCCAAACCCGGAATTTGCCAGCTCACGAAGGCGCCCCTCAAACCCCGGAATTTGCCCAGAACCCCCGGAATTTGCCCAAAACCCCGGAATTTGCCCAAAACCCCCGGATTTTGCCCCAGATTCCCGCTCACGGTGAAGGCGCCGCTCTCCAGGTCCAGCACGCGCACGGCGCCGTCCCCGCCCGCCAGCGCCACCCAGTGGTCCTGAGGGGGAATTGCAGTCTGGGGGAGCAATTCCCACAGAAATCCCCCAAAACACCCCAAAAACACCCCCAAAAATCCTCCCGAAAATACCCCCCAAAAATCCTCCCAAACCCTCCCCAAAAATCCCCCAAAAACCCTCCCAAAAATCCTCCCAAACTCTCCCCAAAAATCCCCCCAAAAATTCTGCCAAACCCTCCCCAAACCCCTCCGCAAAATCCTCCCAAACCCTCCCCAAAATCCCCCCAAAAATCCTCCAAAACCCGCCCAAAAATACCTCCAAATCCCCCCCAAAATCCTCCCCAAAATTCCCCAAAAATCCACCCCGCAGTCCTGAGGGGAACACCGGGCTGGGGAGGGGGCAAATCCCAAAAAATCCCCCCAAAATCCGCCAAAATTTACCCCAAAATCCCCCCGAAATCCACCCAAAAATCCCCCCCAGAATTTCCCCCAGAAATTCTCCCAAAAATTTTCTCCCGAAATCTCCCAAAAATCCCTCTGAGCCCCCCGAAAATTGCCCAAAATCCCCCCCATCTTCGGGGTTCCTTGGGGAAGGTTTTGGGGCAGGGGGGGGAAGGATTTTGGGGGGATTTCAAGGGCTGTGGTGGATTTGGGGGTTTTTTGGGGCAGGTTTTGGGGTGGATTTGGGGGATTTTGGGGCCTCTCTCACCCTCTGGTTCACCTCCAGCCTGTTTTGGGGTGGATTTTGGGGCATTGTAGGGAGATTTTTGGGGATTTTGGGGCAGTTTTTGGGGCAGGTTTTGGGTGTATTTGGGGCAGTTTTTGGGGTGTATTTGGGGTGTATTCGGGGCAGGTTTTTGGGGATTTTGGGGTTTTTTGGGGCAGATTTTGGGGCAGGTTTTTGGGGTGTATTTGGGGTGTTTTGGGGCAGATTTTTGGGGTGGATTTGGGGCAGTTTCTGGGGTGTATTTGGGGGATTTTGGGGCAGATTTTGGGGCGGATTTCAGGCAGGTTTTGGGGTGTATTTGGGGTGTATTCGGGGCAGGTTTTGGGGCGGATTTGGGGGATTTTGGGGCAGGTTTTGGGGCGGATTTGGGGGATTTTGGGGCAGGTTTTGGGGCGGATTTGGGGGATTTTGGGGCCTCTCTCACCCTCTGGTTCACCTCCAGCCCGTTGATCTCCGGCACCTCCAGGCTGCTCCTGGGGGGGGAGGGGCGGATTTGGGGGGCTCCCAACCCCCCCCGACCCCCAACCCCCCCCGAGCTCGGGGGGACCCAAAAAACCCCAAACCACCCAAAAATCCCCCCAAAATCCCCCAAAACCTCCCCAAAAATGCCCAAAACCCAAAAAATCCCAACCACCCCCCCAAAAACCCAAAACTTCCAAAAAAAACCCCAGAAATGCCCCAAACCTCCCAACCCCCCCCCAGAAATGCCCAAAAAACAAAGAAACCGCCCCAAAAAATTCCAAACTCCCCAAAATCCCCCAAACCCGAAAAAAACGGGAAAAACCCCAAAACTCCCCAAAATCCTCGGCCCCAAAAATCCTCAAAATTCCCAAACTCCCCAAAAACCCCAAAATCCTCAAAACCCCCCAAAAAACCCCAAAATGCCCCAAATCCCAAAAATCCCCAAAAACCCCAAAATTCTCCAAAATAGCCCCAAACCACGGAAAAACTCCAAAATCCCCAAAATCCGTAAGAAACCCAAAACCTCCCAAAAAGAACCAAAGCCCCCCAAAAACCCCAAAAATCCTCAAATCTCCCCAAAAACCCCAAACCCCTCCAAAACCCCAAAACTCCAAAACATCCCAAAATCCGAAGAAAACCCCAAAAAACCCCAAAATCCCCAAACCCCCAGAATCCCCCAAAAAGCCCCAAAATGCCCAAATTTGGGGTTTTTACCTGCAGGGCGGGCGCCGCGTCCAGAGCTCCCGGCAGCC
This sequence comes from Camarhynchus parvulus, assembly GCF_901933205.1. Classification (NCBI taxonomy): domain Eukaryota; kingdom Metazoa; phylum Chordata; class Aves; order Passeriformes; family Thraupidae; genus Camarhynchus; species Camarhynchus parvulus. The sequence continues at coordinate 2,288 of NW_022148798.1, read as the reverse complement.
CTGGGGGATTTGGGGGGACAATTTGGGGATTTTTGGTGAATTTGGGGTGGGAAGGGGGGTTTGGGGTTTTTGGGGAGAGTTGAGCGGTTTTGGGGAATTCTTGGGGTTCTTTGGGTGGATTTGGGTTGATTTTGGGGTTTTTAAGGGAAATTTTGGGGGTTTTCAGGGGAGTTTTGGGTGAATTTCGGGCGTTTTTGGGGCGAGCTCTGGGACGTTTTTCGGGCGCACTTTGGGGATGTTTCCGAGGTGGTTTTTGGGGTGAATTTTGGGTATTTTAGGGATTATCCCAGGGATATTTCTGGGGTGGATTTCAAGTATTTCAGGGGTATTTTTGGGGTGAATTTTGGGACATTTTGGGGGTTATTTTTGGGATATTTCAGTGATATTTTCAGGATATATCTGGGATATTTCTGGGTGATTTTTGGGGTGAATTTGGGATATTTCAGGATATTTTTTGGTCCCACCTTGTGGCCCAGCTCGGCCCAGATTTCGGGTGATTTTTGGGGTTTTTAGGGTGAATTTTGGGGGGTATTTTTGGGGATATTTCAGGGATATTTTCAGGGTATATTTGGGACATTTCAGGGATAATTTTGGGGTGATTTTTGGGGTGAATTCGGGGTATTTCGGGTCCCACCTTGCGGCCCAGCTCGGCCCAGATTTCGGGTGAATTTTGGGATGTATTTGGAACATTTCAGGGGTTATTTTTGAGGATATTTCCGAGACATTTCTGGGACACATTTGGGGTATTTTTGGGGTGAATTTGGGCCATTTTGGGTTTGTTTTCAGTCCCACCTTGCGGCCCAGCTCGGCCCAGCCCCAGCCCCGGATTTCGCCGTCGCTGCCGCTCAGGAGGAGCCGCTCGGTCGAGGCCAAGGAATAAACGGGGCCCGAGTGCCCGCCGGCTGCACCAGTGCAGACCAGTATAAACCAGTATGGACCAGTACGGACCGGTATAAACCAGTACAGACCAGTATGGACCAGTACAGACCAGTATAAACCAGTATGGACCAGTACGGACCGGTATAAACCAGTACAGACCAGTATGGACCAGTACGGACCGGTATAAACCAGTATGGACCAGTGCAAACCAGTATGGACCAGTATGGACCGGTATGGACCAGTATAAACAGTACAGACCAGTATGGACCAGTACGGACCGGTATAAACCAGTATGGACCGGTACAGACCAGTATGGACCAGTACAGACCAGTATAACCAGTATAAACTAGTACAGACCAGTATAAACCAGTTCAATCCCAGTCCATCCCAGTGCCCCCCAATTCCTTCCCAGTACAAACCAGTAACCCCAATGCCCCCATTAACCCCTCCCAGTATAAACCAGTTCAATCCCAGTTCCATCCCAATGGTCCCCAATCCCCTCCCAGTTTATCCCAGTATAACCCAGTAACCCCAAATCCCCCATTAACCCCTCCCAGTCCATCCCGGTATAAACCAGTTCAATCCCAGTCCCCTCCCAGTTTATCCCAGTTTATCCCAGTAACCCCAAATCCCCATTTAACCCCCCCCCAATTCTCTCCCAGTCCCTCCCAGTATAACCCAGTCCATCCCAGTCCCCATTCCCCCCCCCGTGTCCTCGCCGCCTCACCCCTGAGCACGTTCAGCGGCCTCCGGTTCTCCTCCTTGGCCTCGGCGCTGAGCGCGGCCGAGAGCCTGCGGGGAGAGCGCCGCGTCACCGGAACCGCCGCAATCCGCCCCAGTTCACCGCCCCCGCCCGCCCGGCCGCGCCGCCTGTCGCGACAGCGCTACCCGAATATCGCGATCTCGCCGAAGTCGTTGGCGGCCGCCAGGAAGCGCCCGCACGGGGCCGCGCTCTGCGCCAGCACCGACACGTGCAGCAGCTGCCGCGCGCGCCGCACGCCGCCCGCCGACGACATGACGTCACCGGCCGCGACGGGGGGCGCCGCCGATCGCGATAGTGACGTCACGAGCCGCGCGCGGCCGCCGCGCCCGGTACCGGCGGCAAAATGGCGGCGCGCCGTGAGGGGGCGCGCGGCGATGACGTCGAAGGCGGAGCGACTGCGCGCCGCTTCCGGCCCGCGCGGGGCACGCCGGGAGTTGTGGTCTCGCCCCCTTTTCCGCCGGAAGTATCCCGACGGAGCTTCCGGTCAGCGCGGGGCACGCCGGGAGTTGTGGTCTCGCCTCCAACCGCCGGAAGTGCTCTGATAAAGCTTCCGGTCAGCGCGGGGTACGCCGGGAGTCGTGGTCTCGCCCGCTTTTCCGCCGGAAGTACCTCGACGGAGCTTCCGGTCTGCGCGGAGCACGCCGGG
>NW_022148797.1:0-2867 GCF_901933205.1 Camarhynchus parvulus | reverse complement strand
TAAACAACGGCACTTTCCCTCTGATATAAATGTCACCAGGCCCTGGTCCTGATGGCAGATTGTAGGACTCCGTTGGCACTATCAAAGCAGCCCGAATTGGCACTGGTGCCAGCATCGGTCTGGGAAGCGTTCCTGTATCAAAAACTCATCCGATTTTTCAGGAGCCAGCCAGCCACTCCGTGCCACAGACCCTCAAACAAAACAACGACCCTTTACCTGGGAAGGAAAAGTCATCCGTCCCGGTTCCTGATGGCAGATTGTAGGACTCCGTTGGCACTATCAAACCAGCCCGAGTTGGCGCTGGTGCCAGCTTGGGTCTGGGAAGCATTCCCTGTATCGCGGATTTTCAGGAGCCAGCCGGCCACTCCGTGCCACAGACCCCCAAACATAAACAACGGACCTTTCCCTCTGAAACAAAAGTCACTTGCCCTGGTTCCTGATGGCAGATTGTAGGACTCCGTTGGCACTATCAAACCACCCTTAGTTGGCACTGGTGCCAGCTTGGGTCGGGAAGCATTCCCTGTATCGCGGATTTTCAGGAGCCAGCCGCCACTCCGGGCTACAGAGGCTCAAACATTAACAACGGCACTTTCCCTGGAAACAAAAGTCAACTGCCCTGGTTCCTGATGGCAGATAGTAGCACTCCGGTGGCACTATCAAACCAGCCCAAGTTGGCACTGGTGCCAGCTTGGTCTGGGAAGCATTCCCTGTATTGCGGATTTTCAGGAGCCAGCCGGCCACTCCTGGCCACAGGCACCCAAACATAAACAACGGCACTTTCCCTGGGAAAAAAAAGTCACATGCCCTGGTTCCTGATGGCAGATTGGAGGTCTCCGTTGCCACTATTAAACCAGCCTGAGTTTGCACTGGTGCCAGCTTGGGCCTGGGAAGTGTTCCCTGTATCGCGGATTTTCAGGAGCCAGCCAGCCACTCCGTGCCACAGACCCTCAAACAAAAACAACGACCCTTTATCTGGGAAGGAAAAGTCATCCGTCCCGGTTCCTGATGGCAGATTGTAGGACTCCGTTGGCACTATCAAACCAGCCCGAGTTGGCGCTGGTGCCAGCTTGGGTCTGGGAAGCATTCCCTGTATCGCGGATTTTCAGGAGCCAGCCGGCCACTCCGGTCCACAAGCACTGAAATATAAACAACGGCACTTTCCCTCAGAAACAAAAGTCACTTGCCCTGGTTCCTGATGGCAGATTGTAGGACTCCGTTGGCACTATCAAACCACCCTTAGTTGGCACTGGTGCCAGCTTGGTCTGGGAAGCATTCCCTGTATCGCGGATTTTCAGGAGCCAGCCGGCCACTCCGGGCTACAGAGGCCCGAACATTACCAACGGCACTTTCCCTGGAAACAAAAGTCAACTGCCCTGGTTCCTGATGGCAGATAGTAGCACTCCGGTGGCAGTATCAAACCAGCCCAAGTTGGCACTGGTGCCAGCTTGGGTCTGGGAAGCATTCCTGTATTCTTGGATTTTCAGGAGCCAACCCGGCCACTCCTGGCCACAGGCACCCAAACATAAACAACGGCCCTTTTCCTGGGAAACAAAAAGTCACCAGCCCCGGTTCCTGATGGCAGATTGTAGGACTTCGTTGGCACTATCAAACCAGCCTGTGGTGGCACTGGTGCCAGCTTGGGTCTGGGAAGCATTCCCTGTATCGCGGATTTTCAGGAGCCAGCCGGCCACTCCAGGCCACAGGAACCCAAACATAAACAACGGTACTTTCCCTCTGAAACAAAAGTCAGCTGCCCAGGTTCCTGATAGCAGATCGTAGGACTCCGTTGGCACTATCAAAGCAGCCCAAGTCGGCACTGGTGCCAGCTTGGGTCTGGGAAGGCATCCCTGTATCGATTTTCAGGAGCCAGCCAGCCACTCCTGTCCACAGAGCCCCAAACATAAACAATGGCACTTTCCCTCTGATATAAAAGTCACTAGCCCCTGGTCCTGATGGCAGATTGTAGGACTCCGTTGGCACTATTAAATCAGCCTGAGTTGGCACTGGTGCCAGCTTGGATCTGGGAAGCATTCCCTGTATCGCGGATTTTCAGGAGCCAGGCGGCCACTCCGTGCCACAGACCCTCAAACATAAACAACGACCCTTTACCTGGGAAGGAAAAGTCATCCACCCCGGTTCCTGATGGCAGATTGTAGGACTCCGTTGGCACTATCAAACCAGCCCGAGTTGGCATTGGTGCCTCCTTGCGTCGGGGAGGCATCCTGCGTATCGCGGATTTTCAGGAGCCAGCCGGCCACTCCGGGTATAAAGACCCCCAAGCATAAACAACGGACCTTTCCCTCTGAAACAAAAGTCACCTGCCCTGGTTCCTGATGGCAGATTGTAGGACTCCGTTGGCACTATCAAAGCAGCCCGAGTTGGCACTGGTGCCAGCTTGGGTCTGGGAAGCATTCCCTGTATCGCGGATTTTCAGGGAGCCAGCCGCCACTCCCGGCCACAGGCACCCGAAACATATAAACGGCCATTTCCCTCAGAAACAAAAGTCACCTGCCCAGGTTCCTGATGGCAGATTGTAGGACTCCGTTGGCACTACCAAACCAGCCAGAGTTGGCACTGGTGCCAGCTTGGATCTGGGAAGCATTCCCTGTATCGCGGATTTTCAGGAGCCAGCCAGCCACTCCGGGCCACAGGCACCCAAACATAAACAACGGCACTTTCCCTGGGAAACAAAAGTCACCAGCCCCTGGTTCCTGATGGCAGATTGGAGGTCTTCGTTGGCACTATTAAACCAGCCTGAGTTCGTACTGGTGCCAGCTTGGGTCTGGGAATCATTCCCGGTATCGCGGATTTTCAGGAGACAGCCGCCCCTCCTGTCCACAGACCCCAAACATAAACCACGGCCCTTT
>NW_022148796.1:0-2869 GCF_901933205.1 Camarhynchus parvulus | reverse complement strand
TGTCCCCGGGATGTCGCGGGGGTGGTGGCACCGGTGTGTCCCCGGGATGTCGCGGGGTGGTGGCATCGCGTCCCGGGATGTCCCAGGATGGGGTGGTGGCACCGCTCCCGGTGTCCCCGGGATGTCGCGGGGGTGGTGGCACCAGCCCGGTGTCCCCGGGATGTCGCGGGGGTGGTGGCACCGCGCTCGGTGTCCCCGGGATGGGGGTGGTGGCACCGCTCCCGGTGTCCCCGGGATGTCGCGGGGGTGGTGGCATCGGTGTCCCCGGGATGTCGCGGGGGTGGTGGCACCGCGCTCGGTGTCCCCGGGATGGGGGTGGTGGCACCACTCCCGGTGTCCCCGGGATGTCGCGGGGGTGGTGACATCGCTGTCCCGGGGAGGTGGCGGGGCGGGGCAGGGGGGTGGCCGATGTCGCGCTGATGTCGCCGTACCACGATGCCGTCGCTGGCGCCCGTGGACAGGAAGATGTCGTCGGCATTGGCGGGGACGCCGTCGCGCCGCTCGATGTAGCGCGCCACGCTCTCGCGGACCATCTGCAGCCCGGGGCTGGCGCTGTACGCGCCTGGGGACAGAGGGACAGCGACACTGTCACCCCCCCCAGCGGGGGTGGGGACATCGGGGTGGGAGGGGGGACAGAGGACACCTGGGCTATGGGGGGGTTGGGGACATTGGGGACGTTGGGGGGATATTGGGGACGTGGGGGATACTGGGGACATTGAGGGGATATTGGGGACATTGGGGACACTGGGGACATTTGGGATATTTGGGATATTGGGGACATTGGGGACATTGAGGGGACGTTGGGGACATGGGGGACACTGGGGACATTGGAGATATTGGGGACATTGGGGACATTGGGGGGGTGGGGGACGTTGGGGACATTGGGGACCTTGGGGACATCTGGGACATTGGGGATATTTGGGATATTGGTGGGGCTTTGGGGACATTGCGGACACTGGGGACATTGGGGACACTGGAGACATTGGGGGGGTGGGGGACATCGAGGACATTGAGGATATTGGGGGGATACTGGGGCACTGGGGACACTGGGGACATTGGGGACATTGGGGACATTGAGGACATTGGGGACACTGGGGACACTGGGGACATTGGGGGATATTGGGGACATTGGGGACACTGGGGACACTGGGGACATTGGGGGTTGGGGGACATTGGGGGCATTGGGGATATTGGGGGGGTGGAGGACACTGGGGACACTGGGGACATTGGGGACATTTGGGATATTTGGGACACTGGGGACATTGGGGGACACTGGGGACATTGGGGACGTTGGGGACATTTGGGGACACTGGGGACATTGGGGACGTTTGGGATATTTGGGACATTGAGGACACTGGGGACATTGGGGACACTGGAGACATTGGGGGTGGGGACATCCCGAGGACATTGAGGATATTGGGGGGATATTGGGGGCACTGGGGACCCTGGGGACATTGGGGACATTGGGGACGTTTGGGACATTGGGGACATCGAGGACATTGGGGGACATTGGGGACATTGGGGACATTTAGGATATTGGGGACATTGGGGACATTGGGGGGGTGGGGGACATCGGGGACATTGGGGATATTGGGGGGTGGAGGACACTGGGGACACTGGGGACATTGGGGGTTTGGGATACATCGTGAGGACATTGGGGACATTGGGGACATTGGGGACATTGGGGACAATGTGGGAGGACCTTGGGGACATTTGGGACATCGGGGGACATTGGGGACATTGGGGGGTGGAGGACACTGGGGACACTGGGGACATTGGGGACGTTTGGGATATTGGGGACATTGAGGACACTGGGGACACTGGGGACATTGGGGACAATGTGGGAGGACCTTGGGGACATTTGGGACATCGGGGGGACATTGGGGACATTGGGGGGGACATTGGGGACATTGGGGGTGGGGTTTGGGGGGTTTTGGGTTTGGGGGTTTTGGGTTTTGGGGTGTTGGGGATTTGGGGGTTTGGAGATGTTGGATTTGGAGTTTTGAGGTTTGTGAGATTTTGGGGTGTTGGGGTTTGTTGGCTTTGGGATTTTGGCATTTGGGATTTGGGGATTTTAGGGATTTTGGGTTTTGGGATTTGGGGATTTTGGGGTTTGTTGGATTCGGGATTTGGGATTTTGGGGTTGTGGGATTTTGGGGTTCGGAGATGTTGGATTTGGAGTTCTGAGGTTTGTGAGATTTTGGGGTGTTGGGGTTTTGGGGTTTGGGATTTTGGCATTTGGGATTTGGGATTTGGGGATTTGGGGGTTTGGGATTTGGGTTTTGGGATTTTGGGAGGTTGGGTATTGGGTGTTGGGATGTTGGGGTTTGTTGGATTTGGGACTTGGGATTTTGGGGTTTTTTGGATTTGGGATTTTGGGGTTTGGGGATTTGGGGGTTTGGAGATGTTGGATTTGGAATTTTGAGGTTTGTGAGATTTTGGGGTGTTGGGGTTTTGGGGTTTGGGATTTTGGCATTTGGGATTTGGGATTTGGGGATTTGGGGGTTTGGGATTTTGGTGTTTGGGATGTTGGGGTTTGTTGGATTTGGGGTGTTGGGATGTAAGGTGTTGGATTTAGGATTTTGGGGTTTTTTGGGTGTTTGATTTTTGGGGATTTGGGGATTTGTTGGATTTGGGGTGTTGGGATTTGGGGTGGTTTTGGGATTTTGGGATTAGGGGAATTTTTACGTGCTACCCACCCACGCTGGGCGCTCCTTGGGGTGGGATTTTTGTGGGATTTTGTGGTTTGTTCGGTTTGGGATTTGGGATTTTCTGATGTTGGGATTTGGGGTTTGGGCTTTTTTGAGGGATCTGGGTTTTTTTGGGATTTGGGGTTTTTTTGGGATTTTGGGATGTTTTAGGTGCCACC
>NW_022148795.1:0-2921 GCF_901933205.1 Camarhynchus parvulus | reverse complement strand
CCTCCCTCCCTCCACTTCGATGTTAATTTGTAAACTGTCGAGCAGTTACAGGCAATTCCACTTCTTTAAATATAATTTTGAAGCTTAGAAATGAAGAAATAAGAAAATTGTGTCAAAACAGTGCATTTAAAAGCACTTTTAAAGTGAGAATTAGCTATTGAAAATTCAAAAATACAAAATTGAAATGATGGAATGGATGGTTTGAAGGGATATTCTTTGTATCTCAGTGACACAAATGAGGATCTCAATTTTTACACCTTCGAAAAACACATCTTGAGAGTTACTACTTTCAGCAACAGAAATACTTCCAAAACAAGGGAATTGATTGATGCAGATGCAAATGTCATCTTCCAAAAGTCATCATCTAGTCCAAAGGATTACCCTGCTTTTACACAGTAAGCTTGATGCAGATTTCTATTCTCACATCAACACAAAAGAATTTTTCAAATTACTTGAAAGTCTTGAAAAGCAAATTAATATTGGAGGAAAAAGATCCAAAAAAGAGCAGGAAATTCTATCCATCCACACTTGCTAGATGTTGGTTACTAAATCTTGGCTCTGGTTTGTGGGCGAGTACACTTGCCATTCACACATGCAGATAGCCCTCTCCCTCCCGCACAAAGACATGTGATCTTGGGTCTCAAAGAACGGACAATGTTTTTTCTCGTAGATAAGATTTTGTTCTCAAAGTAAAAGCATATTTTTCCTGGATCAATTACGTGGACATTTTTCCGGGAAAGCAATGTGCTTGTGTCTGTTCAAAATGGGGAGGAAGGGACAGGGAGCCCGGCGATTTGAAAACAACTTGCAGATTAGCTAAGAAGGAGGGGTGTTCTTGAACGTGCAGCAAATGAAAGAGCGGCGGCACAATCAAGGAAAGTTTGATGTTCTGGCAGGGTTTCTACTGTCGAAAGCTATTAAAATTACAGAAAACAATACCTGTCCATTCTCCTGCCTTTTCAATACATATTAATAATGCAATAGAAGGAGTTCCATGCAACTTTCTTTGGATTCGGGCAAAACACTCTGCAGACCTCCGTGCAACCTCTAGAAGACGGTGGGAGATGTTTTCTGTCCTGGCACAGTTTCTCCTTGCGAGACATAGTGGGAAAGCTTTTTCTAAGCTGTAGGTGACAAGAGACGCTAAAGGCGAAGAACGAAGCAGCACAACACTGGCATTGTGGGTGCAACTTGCAAACTGATAGAAAACAGTACCTTACCACTCTCCTGCCTTTTGCATTCACATGAATATTGCAATAGAAGGCGTTTTGGACAACTTTTTTCCTTGGTGCAAAACACTCTGCAAACCTTTGTGCAACCTCTAGAACACGATAGGAGATGTTTTCTGTCCTGGCACAGTTTCTCCTTGCGAGACATATTGAGAAAGCTTTTTCTAAGGTGTAGGTGAGAAGAGACGCTAAAGGCCAAGAACGAAGCAGCACAACACCGGCATTGTGGGTGCAGCTTGCAAACTGATAGAAAACAGTACCTTACCACTCTCCTCCCTTTTGCATTCACATGAATATTGCAATAGAAGGAGTTTTGGACGACTTTCTTTTCCTTGGTGTAAAACACTCTGCAAACCTTTGTGCAACCTCTAGAACATGATAGGAGATGTTTTCTGTCCTGGCACAGTTTCTCCTTGCGAGACATAGTGGGAAAGCTTTTTCTAAGGTGTAGGTGACAAGAGACGCTAAAGGCCAAGAACGAAGCAGCACAACACTGGCATTGTGGGTGCAGCTTGCAAACTGATAGAAAACAGTACCTTACCACTCACCTGCCTTTTGCATTCACATGAATATTGCAATAGAAGGAGTTTTGGACGACTTTCTTTTCCTTGGTGCAAAACACTCTACCAACCTTTGTGCAACCTCTAGAACATGATAGGAGATGTTTTCTGTCCTGGCACAGTTTCTCCTTGCGAGACATAGTGGGAAAGCTTTTTCTAAGGTGTAGGTGACAAGAGACGCTAAAGACGAAGATACGGAGCTCTACGAAGCTAAGCGCCCGGTCCCGGGCGTCTTTCGGCAGAAGCCGCGCTCCGGAGCGCAGCGGCGAGCGGCACAATGCTCTTTGCGCGAAGAAGCCGCTTCATCGCCACCGGTAGCCGGAGAGAGCGAAATCTTCCCAAAGGCGAAGAACAAAGCAGCACAACACTGGCATTGTGTGTGCAGCTTGCAAACTGATAGAAAACAGTACCTTACCACTCTCCTGCCTTTTGCATTCACATGAATATTGCAATAGAAGGAGTTTTGGACGACTTTCTTTTCCTTGGTGCAAAACACTCTGCAAACCTTTGTGCAACCTCTAGAACATGATAGGAGATGTTTTCTGTCCTGGCACAGTTTCTCCTTGCGAGACATAGTGGGAAAGCATTTTCTAAGGTGTAGGTGACAAGAGACGCTAAAGACGAAGATACAGAGCTCTACGAAGGTAAGCGCCGGTCCCGGGCGTCTTTCGGCAGAAGCCGCGCTACGGAGCGCACGGCGAGCGGCACAATGCTCTTTGCGCGAAGAAGCCGCTTCATCGCCACCGGTAGCCGGAGAGAGCGAAATCTTCCCAAAGGCGAAGAACAAAGCAGCACAACACTGGCATTGTGTGTGCAGCTTGCAAAATGATAGAAAACTGTACCTTAAAACTCTCCTGCCTTTTGCATTCACATGAATATTGCAATAGAAGGAGTTTTGGACGACTTTCTTTTCCTTGGTACAAAACACTCTCTAAACCATTGTGCAACCTCTAGAACACGATAGGAGATGTTTTCTGTCCTGGCACAGTTTCTCCTTGCGAGACATAGTGGGAAAGCTTTTGCTAACGTGTAGGTGACAAGAGACGCTAAAGGCCAAGAACGAAGCAGCACAACACTGGCATTGTGGGTGCAGCTTGCAAACTGATAGAAAACAGTACCTTACCACTCTCCT
>NW_022148794.1:0-2973 GCF_901933205.1 Camarhynchus parvulus | reverse complement strand
AATCTGCCATCAAGTACGGGGCTGGTGAGTTTTAGTTTCAGAGGAAAGGCCTGTTGATTATGTTTGGGGCCTGTGCCGGGAGTGGCGGCTGGCTCCTGAAAATCCGCGATCGCAGGATGCCTCCCAGACCCAAGCTGGCACCAGTGCCAACTTCGGGCTGGTTTGATAGTGCCAACGGAGTCCCACAATCTGCCATCAAGGACGGGGCTGGTGAGTTTTTGTTTCAGAGGGAAAGGCCCGTTGTTTATGTTTGGGGGCCATATGCCCGGGTGGCCGCCTGGCTCCTGAAAATCCGCGATCGCAGGGATGCCTCCCAGACCCAAGCTGCCACCAGTGCCAACTCGGGCTGGTTTGATAGTGCCAACGGAGTCCCACAATCTGCCACCAAGGACCGGGGCTGGTGACTTTTGTTTCAGAGGAAAGGCCCGTTGTTTATGTTTGGGGGCCTGTGCCCGGAGTGGCCGGCTGGCTCCTGAAAATCCAGCGATCGCATGAGGATGCCTCCCAGACCCAAGCTGCCACCAGTGCCAACTTCGGGCTGGTTTGATAGTGCCAACGGAGTCCCACAATCTGCCACCAAGGACGGGGATTGGTGACTTTTTGTTTCAGAGGGAAAGGCCCGTTGTTTATGTTTGGGGGCCTGTGTCCCCGGAGTGGCGGCAGGCTCCTGAAAATCCACGATCGCAGGATGCCTCCCAGACCCAAGCTGGCACCAGTGCCAACTCGGGCTGGTTTGATAGTGCCAGCGAGTCCCACAATCTGCCATCAGGACCGGGGCTGGTGAGTTTTGTTTCAGAGGGAAAGGCCCGTTGTTTATGTTTGGGGGCCATAGGCCGGAGTGGCCGGCTGGCTCCTGAAAATCCAGCGATACGCGGGATGCCTCCCAGACCCAAGCTGGCACCAGTGCCAACTCGGGCTGGTTTGATAGTGCCAACGGAGTCCCACAATCTGCCACCAGGACGGGGCTGGTGACTTTTGTTTCAGAGGAAAGGCCCGTTGTTTATGTTTGGGGACCTGTGCCCGGGTGGCCGGCTGGCTCCTGAAAATCCGCGATCACGCAGGATGCCTCCCAGACCCAAGCTGCCACCAGTGCCAACTTCGGGCTGGTTTGATAGTGCCAACGGAGTCCCACAATCTGCCACCAAGGACGGGGGCTGGTGAGTTTTGTTTCAGAGGGAAAGGCCCGTTGTTTATGTTTGGGGGCCTGTGCCGCGGTGGCCAGCTGGCTCCTGAAAATCCGCGATACGCAGGATGCCTCCCAGACCCAAGCTGGCACCAGTGCCAACTCGGGCTGGTTTGATAGTGCCAACGGAGTCCCACAATCTGCCATCAAGGACGGGGCTGGTGAGTTTTGTTTCAGAGGGAAAGGCCCGTTGTTTATGTTTGGGGACCTGTGCCCCGGAGTGGCCCGGCTGGCTCCTGAAAATCCGCGACCACGCGGGATGCCTCCCCAGACCCAAGCTGCCACCAGTGCCAACTCGGGCTGGTTTGATAGTGCCAACGGGAGTCCCACAATCTGCCACCAAGGACCGGGGCTGGTGACTTTTGTTTCAGAGGAAAGGCCCGTTGTTTATGTTTGGGGGCCTTGTGCGGAGTGGCGGCTGGCTCTGAGAAGCCTCCCCCACCCAGCTGACTTGGCTGGTTTGTATGAAAATCTGCCTCAGGGGGGGGTGGTGTTTTTTTTGGGGGGGAGCTGTTGTTTATGTTTGGGGGTGTGCGGGGAGTGTAATCGCTGGGGTGCCTCCCAGACCCAAGCTGGCACCAGTGCCAACTCGGGCTGCTTTGATAGTGCCAACGGAGTCCCACAATCTGCCATCAAGGCCTGGGGCTGGTGAGTTTTGTTTCAGTGGGAAAGGCCCGTTGTTTATGTTTGGGGGCCTGTGCCCGGGTGGCCGGCTGGCTCCTGAAAATCCGATCACGCGGGATGGCTCCCAGACCCAAGCTGGCACCAGTGCCAACTCGGGCTGGTTTGATAGTGCCAACAGTGTCCCACAATCTGCGTGCTGGGGCTGGTGACTTTTGTTTCAGGGGACCGTTGTTTGTGAGTTTCTGTTTCAGGTGCCTAAAGGGTTTTTGTTTAAGTTCGGGGGGGGTTGGTTTTTTTTCGGGGGAAGGGGGGTTCTCTTCAGGTTCCTGTGGCCGGCTGGCTCCTGAAATTCCGCCATAGGCAGGATGCCTCCCAGACCCTACCTGGTACCAGTCCTATCTTGGGCTGGTTTGACAGTGCCCACAGACTCCTACCATCTGCCACCAGGAGCCGGGGCCGGTGACTTTTGTTTCCAGGGCAAAGGGCCGAGATTTCTGCTCAGGGTCCTGTGACCGGGAGTGGCCGGCTGGCTCCTGAAAATCCGCGATATGCAGGATGCCTCCCAGACCCAAGCTGGCACCAGTGCAGCTTTGGCTGGCCGAGGTCACTGTGTCATCCCTGCCAGCCCAGGTGTCACAGCAAGGAGGAGAGAGTTCACCCTGTGCTCAGCCTGTGCTCACAAATCTCTGCTAAGGGGCTGGCTGCCAAAACAGAGCCGTGCCACGCATGCCAGTGTCTGCATGGCAGTGAGGGGACATGAAAAGCCACTAAGGAACCTGCCACGTTCTCCCTGAGCTCTGCCCTGCAGGCCAGGTCATGCGCAGCCACTTTGGGAAGGCTGCATTTGCTGCCCATCATCTGCTCTGCGTCTGACAGGAATTGAAATAGCCCCGGTTTGGGTCGGTGCTGAGCAGAGAGCAGTGAGGAGAAAGAGAAGGCTGTGCTGCAGGGCAGGTGGATCCAGGCAGACCCAATTTGGGGACCAGCTTTGTCTAACAGCATTTCATTTTCCAGTTCTACATTACATTTAATTTTGCACTTCTGCTAGAACTGCATGTCAACAGGTTTCAAATATCCTCCTCAGTCCCAGCAGCCTGCTTGAAAGTGCTGTGTCTTTATCAGACCAGTGATGGTCCTTCTGAAATGTGAGTCTCACTGGCTGCATC
>NW_022148793.1:0-2987 GCF_901933205.1 Camarhynchus parvulus | reverse complement strand
CCCGGTTAGTCTGCCACCCTGTGGCCACAGAGCGGTACTGCAGCCCTCTCCCCACCAGGAGCCAGCGCCCTGCCCCCGCCGGGCCGGGGAAGGACGCGGCTGCCGAGCGAGGGAAGGGCGAGGGGCGGGAGCGAGCCGCCGGCGGGGCGGGGTCTGTAAATGGCGGGGAGGGGTGAAGAACGTTCCGGGGTGCGAAGGGGCACGAGATGGCCGAGAAGAATGGCCGGGGCGGGGGCGGCCCGGTGGAGCCGGTTTCGGCGGGCGGCGGAGGCGCAGTCGCAGTGCTCCGCGGGCCGGGGGCGGCTGCGGAGGCGGCTCCGCAGCGTATTCAGCGTTGCGAGCAGATAGCTCTGCGTTAGTGCTTGTAGCTCTTTCTTCCATGACAACAGATGGACCGGAGCTGAGCAGTGAACACAGCGATGGCCAGGGGAACGGCGAGCGCGAGGAGCGCGCGGACTGGATCCTTCCGATGGCACAGGTGCGGTCTGCGAACTCACCCCCTTGTGCCCCTGCCCACCCGAGCCCCAGGGAAAATGCTTTCCGGCGTCTCGAGCCTCTGAAAGACAAACCTTGTGATTTGGCACTGGTATCCAGAAAAGGTTTCTGTTTAGATTAGCAAATGCCTAAATTGTTCTTGGTCACATCCTATGATCAGTTTTAGGTAGTGACTTTATACTGCTTTTAGGATTTTCTTGTGCAATGGTAAGAAAATAGGCAGGTCTGATACTGGTTTCACTTTTTTTCTACTTCATGTTCCATGAGATTCTTTTATCCAAGCAATTGTTTTAAAGTTCTACTGTAGGCATTTATGGTTCACTTTTTTTTTCTTTGCAGCACCCATAACTTTTTTTTTCTCTAAATCAGCAGTAAATATAGCCGAGTAAAATTACCTTGATTTTCTTCCTTCTTTTTTAACTTAAATGTTTTTATTAATAATCCTATTTGATATGCAGAAAAAGTGGGTATGTCCTGTAATATATCCTAGCTTTTCTTGTTTACAGGGTATTCAGAAAATATGTCTCCCTTAGAGTCCCACAAAAACATTCTCAGTGAAATCTATATTAAGGCATGTGTTTACAAATAAGCGATCAGTTTAGATATTTGCCTGTGTACTTTTTCCTGTAATTCAGAGCTTGCGTTCTGTGGTTTTTATGATAAATCTATAAAACATTTTAAAATGGTTTTGCAAGTCTTAAATGTTGCAGGCAGCAATAAGTGGTTTTAAAGCCTGTTCTTAACCAGACAAAGGCAAAAAGTGTGAATTTGATGCTGAACTTGTCATTTTTCATTTGACTTGCCTTGAATTATTGAAGAAGAGAGAGAACTAGGAAAAGAGAGAAACAGAATTGGTTATTGAGCCCTCCTAAAATGCTCACCGTGATTCTGTGTGGAGCCGAAGTGAAGGGTGATGGAACAGAGCTCTGTGCTTTAGAAGGAAATAAATTTAAACCTGATCTCCACACAGAGTCTTACTCATTTCTGTTTTTAAAATACAAAATAAGTTTAGAAAGTGTTGGAAGTTAGTATTTTGGGAAAGAAATGGCAGTTCCACAAAGCATTCCATTGAACAGAGGCTCTTGGAACGATTCATTCTGTAACCGCTGTGACTGCAGTCGGTTGGTGGTTGGTTCAGCGCTGAAATGTGCACTTGCCCTTCTATCAAGCACTATTTCATTTGCCTTTCAGTGCTATGAGTCTTGATCAATTGGAGAGGAGCCCAAGAGACATTTTTCATCCTGAGATACAAAAGGTAGGCAGTGACTTTTTTTTGTTTGGTTCTTTTTCTTTATTATTTTCTGGAAATAAAAGTAATTAAGTGTAGATACTACTGGTTTGTTTGTTTCTTCCAGTAGCAGATAGTAATAATAATAAACTGCTTAAACTGTCTTTATCCATTGAACTGGCCATTTCAAATCAAAACTTCTAAACACAAATAAAACCATCATCCTTCTAGAATCTTTAATAGGAGTGGGCTAAAGATACTGGTTTTGTTTACAGGATTTATTGGTTCTCGAAGAGCAAGAGGTAAGTATGAGCCGAGCTACTTCTAGCTCACAGACCCGTCCAGTGCCTACAGCTTTGTATTTTGATGGGCTTATGATGACTTTGAAATCAATTGCTCATAACAGTAAAAAAAATTAATGTTTTTTTGAACATGACAGCAAAAACAAATTTAAGCACCAACTTAATAATAATAGATCACCAATTCCAGTTAATAATTTTATGCTATACTATCAAAGTGTAAAGGTAAATTATTATGTATTAGGAGATGGTATAAAGTGTATGTTCTAATGTGTAGGATATATACAAAGATACATACATACTTGAAAATCCTTAGAGGAAACAAATTTTTACGTCTTCTGTTTAACGGTTTATCATATAATAGTTGGTTTTATTTCCCAGGGATCGGTGAATTTTAAATTTGGAGTCCTCTTTGCTAAGGATGGTCAGCTTACAGATGATGAAATATTCAGTAATGGTGAGTTTTTCACCTTCTCCTTAATTGTTTTTCTCATCTGAATTAAAAAAAAGCAAGTTAAAAAAAAAAAAGTAGGTTTATTATTTTTTACCCTGTTGTGTCAGTTTCCTCAGTAATTGCTGGAGCTCTGCTTACCCAAGCTCTGGGTAAAACAAGCTTTGGGTTCCTTCTGTCTCACCGGGAGTTGCCCAGTTTGGTTGCATCTGGTGAAATTCACCCTGAGACCTGACAGAGCTGGCTCAGACTACGTGAGAGCCATTTGCGGTTCTCTCCAGACACCTGGAGAATGGGTGAGTTTCTGAGGATCTGGCACGTGTACTTATATCAAACCTCAGTCTGTGACATTGCTGGGGAAAACCCTTCTGTGTCCTGAAGGGCTCAAACTCTGTTGAGGATCCACTTATCAGTTGCTCAGCTGGATGGTTCCAGCTCCTAAAGTTAACACTTGTGCTCTTGCCCTGTAGTTTATATCTATTGTATTTTTGTGATTTTGTAAGATTTTATGTCT
>NW_022148792.1:0-3000 GCF_901933205.1 Camarhynchus parvulus | reverse complement strand
CAAAAAGGGACAGAATTGTCCCAGAATGGGATCAGAATGGCCCAAAAAGGGATCAGAAAACCCAAAGATGGGTGGAAATGTCCCAAAAATTGATTAAAACGTCCCAAAAAAATGGATCAGAACTGAAAAGGGTGAGAAATCGTCCCAAAAAGGGAACAAAATGTCTCAAAATGGCATCAGAAACCCCAAAAAGGGAACAAAATGTCTCAAAATGGGATCAGAAACCCCAAAAAGGGAACAAAATGTCTCAAAATGGGATCAGAAACCCCAAAAAAGGAAGGAATTGTCCCAAAATGGGATCAGAACACTCAAAAATGGCTGGAAATTTCCCCCAAAGGGATCAGAAACCCTAAAAAGAGCTGGAAATGCCCCAAAATGGGATCAGAAACCCCCAAAAGGGAAGGAATTGTCCCAAAATGGCATCAGAACACCCCAAAATGGGTGGAGAGTTTCCAAAAGGGATCAAAATGTCCCAAAAAAGGATCAGGAAACCCAAAAAGGGACAAAATTGTCCCAAAATGGGATCGGAACACCCCAAAATGGCTGGAAATGTCTCAAAAATGGATTCAAACGTCCCAAAAAATGGATCAGAACTGAAAAAGGTGTCAGAACACCCAAAAAGAGCCGGAATTGCCCCAAAATCGGATCAGAATTGCCCAAAAAGGTGCGCTTCAGGTAGCCCAGGTGTGCCCAGGTGTGCCCACGTGGGTCCCGGGTAAATTTCAAATATTCAAGGTGTGCCCAGGTGTTCAGGGAGGGTCCCAGGCGTGCCCAGCTGTGCCCAGGTGTGCCCAGGTGTTCCCCAGGTGTGCCCAGGTGTTCCCCAGGTGTCCAAGGTGAGCCCCAGGTGGGTTCCAGGTGCCCAAGTGAGTCCCAGGTGTGCCCAGGTGAGATCCAGGTGGGTCCCAGGTGAGTCCCAGGTGTGCCCAGGTGCTCAGGGAGGGTCCCAGGGGTGCCCAGGTGTGCCCAGGTGGATTCCAGGTGAGCCCCAGATGTCCAAGAGGGGGTCCCAGGTGAGCCCCAGGTGTGCCCAAGTGGGTCCCAGGTTGGTTTCAGGTGTCCCAGGTGTGCCCAGGTGCTCAGGTGAGCCCCAGGTGTGCCCAGGTGGGTCCCAGTTGGGTTTCAGGTGCCCAAGGTGGGTTCCAGGTGAGATCCAGGTGGGTCCCAGGTAACTTCCAGAGGCCCATGTGGGTTTCAGGTGTTCAAGGGCGGGGTCTCAGGTGGGTTCCAGGTGTGCCCAGGTGTTCAGGGAGGGTCCCAGGTGTGCCCAGGTGAGTTCCACATGTCCAAGGGGGGTCCCAGATGAGCCCCATGTGGGTTCCAGGTGTGCCCAGCTGTGCCCAGGTGTGCCCAAGTGAGCCCCAGGTGTCCAAGGAGGGTCCCAGGTGTGCCCAGGTGTGCCCAGGTGGGTCCTAAGTTGGCTTCAGGAGTCCCAGGTGTGCCCAGGTGCTCAGGGAGGGTCCCAGGTGTGCCCAAGTGGGTCTCAGGTTGGTTTCAGGTGCCCAGGTGTGCCCCAGGTGTCCAAGGAGGGTCCCAGGTGTGCCCAGGTGTGCCCAGGTGTGCCCAGGTGGGTCCCGGGTTGGTTTCAGGTGTCCCAGGTGTGCCCAGGTGTGCCCAAGTGGGTCCCAGGTGGGTCCCAGGTGGGTTTCAGGTGAGCCCCAGGTGTCCAAGAAGGGTCCCAGGTGTGCCCAGGTGGGTCCCAGGTTGGTTTCAGGTGCCCAAGGTGGGTTCCAGGTGAGATCCAGGTGGGTTCCAGGTGACTTCCAGGTGCCCAGGTGGGTTTCAGGTGACCAAGGAGGGTCCCAGGTATCCAAGGTGGGTTGGAACTGACCCCAGGTGTGCCCAGGTGTGCCCAAAATTCTCCAATTTTCACCGATTTCTCCCCAACTTTTGCCCCTTTTTCATTTTCTCACCCCCAGGTGTGCCCAAAATTCTCCAATTTTCACCGATTTTCCCCGAATTTTCACCGATTTCTCCCCAATTTTTGCCGTTTTGTCCCCATTTTCCCCCCAGGTGTGCCCAGGTAACTCCAAACCCCCCAAAATCCCCATTTCTCACCCAAATTTCACCCGCTTTTTTCCATTTATCCCCTCCCAGGTGTGCCCAGGTGTGCCCAGTTCATTTTCCCCATTTTTATTTTATTTTTATTTTATTTTTATTTTATTTTTATTTTATTTTTAGCTAGTCTCCATTAATGCTGCCCCGGCCCCGCCCCTCGCGTGGGCGGAGCCTCTGGGGCGCCGATGGGCGGGGCCTCCCCATCGCCGCCTCTGATTGGTCCCTGCTCTGCTGCTGGGTGGGGCCTCCCTGCGCTCCCGTCAATCTCCCCGGAAGCTCCGCCCCTTCCACCCGATTGGCTGTGGGCGCAGAAGTGGGCGGGGCTTCGGTGGCAGTGCCTGGGAAAGAGGGCGGGGCCAAAGGAGTCAAAATTGGGGATTTTTTCCAGGCGGGAGCCCCAAAATTGGGGAATTTTGGCATCTTGGGACCTCAAAACCCACCCAGGACCCAAAAAAATTTAGGAATTCCCACCCAGGACCCCAAAATTCGGGAATTTTCACCCAAAATTCGGGAATTTTCCCACCCAGGACCCCCCAAATCCCCCCAGGACCCAAAAATTTGGGAATTTTCCCCCCAGGACACCCAAAATCCACCCCAGGGACCCCAAAATTTGGGAATTTTCCACCCAAAATTTGGGAATTTTCTCCCAAGACCCTCCAAAATTTGGGGATTTCCCCCCAGAATTTGGGAATTCCCACCCCAAAATTTGGGAATTTCCCCTCAAAATGTTGGAATTTTCCTCCCAAAATTTGGGAATTCCCACCCAGGATCCCCCTAAAATTTGGGAATTTTCCCCCAAGACTCCCAAAATCCACCCCAGGAACCCCAAAATTTGGGAATTTTCACTCAGAATTTGGGAATTTCTCCCCAAAATTTGGCAATTTATCCCCCAGGACCCCCTAAATTCCCCCAGGGACCACAAAATTTGGGAATTTCCACCCA
>NW_022148791.1:0-3000 GCF_901933205.1 Camarhynchus parvulus | reverse complement strand
CTCGACAGCTTTTCCCTCGGGACCATTCCTAAACCTAGGCTGATTTTCCTGCCTAACGTTTGGGTTAGGATTTCAACTAGGGTTACGGTCCTTTAAACTAGAATGTCCCTGGACACCAAGCACACTGCAGCTGCGAAAGGTATCCCAAGGGGTGCGCAAAAATTCCACCACATGGCTTCCTCAACAGCTTTTTCCTTGGAACCATCCGTAACTCTCGGCTGATTTACCTCCCTAGGGTTAGGGTTAGGGTTAGGGTTGCGCCTAGGGTTAAGGTGATTTAAACCAGAAAGCTCTGTGCTCCAGGCACACTGCAGGTGCGAAAGGCATCCCAAGGGGAGCGCAAAAGAGGCTCAACATGGCTGCCTCTACAGCTTTTTCCTTGGGACCATCCCTAACCGTTGCCTGATTTACCCACCAACGGTTAGGGTAAATCTCAGGGCTTGGTTGAGGGTTATTGGTTTTCAACCAGGAAGCCCAGAGCTCAATCTCGACAGCAGCAACAAAATGGATCCCAAGGGGAGCACAAAATTGCCACAACATGGCTGCCACCACAGCTTCTCACTTGGGACCATCCCTAACCCTAGGCTAATTTACCTGCCTAGGGTTAGCGTTAGGGTTAAGCCGAGGCTTAGGGTTTTCTAAACCAGAAAGCCCAGAGCTCCAGGCACATTGCAGCTGCGAAAGGTATCCCAAGGGGAGCACAAAATGGCCACAACATGGCTGCCTCCACATCTTTTGCCCTGGGACCATCCCTAAGACTTGCCTGATTTACATGCCTATGGCTAGTCTTAAGGTCAGGGTTTCGCCTAGGATTATGGGTTTTAAACCAGGAAGCCCCTGGCTCAATGCCCACTGCAGCTGCGAAATGCATCCCAAGGAGAGCCCAATAATTGCTACAACATGGCTCCCTCCACAGTTTTCCCTCGGGACCATACCTAACCCGAGACTGACTTACATGCATAGTGTTTGAGTTAGGATGACGCCTAGAGTTAGGGCTTTTTAACCCAGAAAGCTCTGTGCTCCAGGCACACTGCAGCTGCGAAAGGCATGCCGAGGGGAGTGCAAAAATGCCACAACATGACTGCCTCCACAGCTTTTTCCTTTGGACCATCCCTAACGCTAGGCTGATTTACCGGCCTAGGGCAAGGGTTAGGGTTATGCCTAGGGTTAGGATATTTTAAACCAAGAAGCCCTGAGCTCCAGTCCCAATGTAGCTGGGGAAGACATTCCAAAAAGAGCAAAACACTGCAAAAACATGGCTCCCTCCACAGCTTTTTCCTTAGGACCATCCATAACCCTAGGGTACTTTACAAGTCTAGGGTTAGGGTTAGGGTTACGCCTAGGGTTAGGGTTCTTTAAACCAGAAAGCTCTGGGCTCAAAGCCCACAGCAGCTGCGAAAGGCAACCCAAGGGCGGCACAAAAATGCCACAACATGGCTGCCTCCACAGCTTTTTCCTTCGGACCGTCCCTAACCCTAGGCTATTTTACACGTCTAGGGTTACGGTTAGGGTTACGCCTAGGGTTAGGGTTTTTTAAACCAGAAAGCTCTGGGCTCAATGCCCACTGCAGCTGTGAAAGGCATGCCAAGGGGAGCGCAAAAATGCCACAACATGGCTGCCTCCACAGCTTTTTCCTTCGGACCATCCCTAACCCTAGGCTATTTAACAAGGCTAGGGTTAGCATTAGGGTTAGGGTTATGCCTAGGGTTAGGGTTTTTTAAACCAGAAAGTCCCGAGCTCCAGGCACACTGCAGCTGCGAAAGGCATGCCAAGGGGGGCGCAAAAATGCCACAACATGGCTGCCTCCACAGCTTTTTCCTTGGGGTCATCCCTAACCCTAAGCTGATTTACATGCCTGGGCAAGGGTTAGGGTTATGCCTAGGTTTAGGATATTTTAAACCAGGAGGCCCAGAGCTCCAGTCCAAATGCAGCCAGGTAAGACATTCCAAGAAGAGCAAAAACTGCCAAAACATGGCTGCCTCCACAGCTTTTTCCTTGGGACCATTCCTAACCCTAGGCTACTTTAGCAGTCTAGGGCTAGGGTTAGGGTTACGCCTAGGGTTAGGGTTTTTTAAATCAGAAAGTCCCGAGCTCGAGGCACATTGCAGCTGCGAAAGGCATGCCAAGGGGAGCCCAAAAAAGTTACAACATGGCTGCGTCAACATGTTTTTTACTGGGGACCATCCCTAAACCTAGGCTTTTTTATCTGCCTAGGACTAAGGTTAGGGTTGCGCCGCGGGTTAGAGTTTTTTAAACCAGAACGCTCTGTGCTCCAGGCACACTGCAGCTGCGAAAGGCATGCCAAAGGGAGAGCGCAAAAATGCCACAACATGGCTGCCTCAATAGCTTTTTCCTTTGGACGATCCATAACCCTAGGCTATTTTACACGTCTAGGGTTAGGGTTAGGGTTACGCCTAGGGTTAGGGTCCTTTAAACCAGAAAGCCCTGGGCTCAATTCCCACTGCAGCTGCCAAAGCCATGCCAAGGGGAGCGCAAAAATGCCACAACATGGCTGCCTCCACAGCTTTTTCCTTGGGACCATCCCTAACCCTAGGCTAATTACCTGCCTAGGGCAAGGGTTAGCGTTATGCCTAGGGTTAGGATATTTTAAACCAGGAAGCCCTGAGCTCCCGTCCCAATGTAGCTGGGGAAGACATTCCAAGAAGAGCAAAAAACTGCCAAAACATGGCTGCCTCCACAGCATTTTCCTTGGGACCATTCCTAAACCTAGTCTGATTTACCAGCCTAGGGCTAGGTTTAGGGTTGCGCCTAGGGTTAGAGTTTTTTAAACCAGAACGCTCTGTGCTCCAGGCACACTGCAGCTGCGAAAGGCAACCCAAGGGTGGCACAAAAATGCCACAACATGGCTGCCTCCACAGCATTTTCCCTCGGACCATCCCTAACCCCAAGCTATTTTACAAGGGTAGGGTTAGCGTTAGGATTAGGGTTATGCCTAGGGTTAGGGTTTTTTAAACCAGAAAGTCCCGAGCTCCAGGCACA
>NW_022148790.1:0-3021 GCF_901933205.1 Camarhynchus parvulus | reverse complement strand
TGGTGAGTTATGTTTCCAGAGGGAAAGGCCCGTTGCGTTAGCCAGTCCGGAGTGGCGGCTGGCTCCTGAAAATCAGCGATGCGCCCAGATGCCTCCCAGACCCAAGCTGTCCCCAGTGCCAACTCGGGCTGGTTTGATAGTGCCAACAGAGTCCCACAATCGCCATCAAGGACCGGGGCTGGTGTCTTTTGTTTCAGAGGGAAAGGCCCGTTGTTTATGTTTGGGGGGCCATAGGCCCAGAGTGGCCGGGCTGGCTCCTGAAAATCCAGCCGATGATGGGATGCCTCCCAGACCCAAGCTGGCACCAGTGCCAACTCGGGCTGGTTTGATAGTATGCCAACGGAGTCCCACAATCTGCCATCAAGGACGGGCTGGTGACTTTTGTTTCAGAGGAAAGGCCTGTTGTTTATGTTTGGGGCCATAGGCCTGGAGTGGCCGGCTGGCTCCTGAAAAATCCAAGGCGATACGCCGGATGCCTCCCAGACCCAAGCTGGCACCAGTGCCAACTCGGGCTGGATTTGGATAGTGCCAACGGAGTCCACAATCTGCCATCAAGGACCGGGGCTGGTGACTTTTGTTTCAGAGGGAAAGGCCCGTTGTTTTATGTTTGGGGGCCATAGGCCCGGAGTGGCCGGCTGGCTCCTGAAAATCCGCGATCGCAGGATGCCTCCCAGACCCAAGCTGGCACCAGTGCCAGCTTCGGGCTGGTTTGATAGTGCCAACGGAGTCCCACAATCTGCCATCAAGGACGGGGCTGGTGACTTTTGTTTCAGAGGGAAAGGCCCGTTGTTTATGTTTGGGGCCATAGGCCCGAGTGGTCGGGTTGGCTCCTGAAAATCCAGCGATATCGCAGGATGCCTCCCAGACCCAAGCTGGCACCAGTGCCAACTTCGGGCTGGTTTATAGTGCCAACAGGAGTCCCACAATCTGCCATCAAGGACGGGGCTGGTGACTTTTTTTCAGAGGTAAATGGATTCGTTGTTTATGTTTTGGGGCCATAGGCCCCGGGGGCCCGGCTTGGCTCCTGAAAATCCGGCCATATGCAGGATGCCTCCCAGACCCAAGCTGGCACCAGTGCCAAGTTGGGCTGGTTTGATAGTGCCAACGGAGTCCCACAATCTGCCATCAAGGACCGGGGCTGGTGACTTTTGTTTCAGAGGGAAAGGCCCGTTGTTTATGTTTGGGGCCATAGGCCCGAGTGGCCGGCTGGCTCCTGAAAATCCATGATACAGGATGCCTCCCAGACCAAAGCTGGCACCAGTGCCAACTCGGGCTGGTTTGATAGTGCCAACGAGTCCCACAATCTGCCATCAAGGACCGGGGCTGGTGACTTTTTTTTCAGAGGGAAAGTCCCGTTGTTTAGGTTTGGGGGCCATAGGCCCGGAGTGGCCGGCTGGCTCCTGAAAATCCGCGATACGCAGGATGCCTCCCAGACCCAAGCTGGCACAAGTGCCAAGTCGGGCTGGATTGATAGTGCCAACACGATCCCACAATCGGCCATCAAGGACCAGGGCTGGTGACTTTTGATTCAGAGGAAAAGGCCTGTTGTTTAGGCTTTTTGGTGGCCATAGGCCCGAGGTGGCGGCTGGCTCCTGAAAATCCGGCGATCGC
Source organism: Camarhynchus parvulus (assembly GCF_901933205.1). NCBI lineage: Eukaryota > Metazoa > Chordata > Aves > Passeriformes > Thraupidae > Camarhynchus > Camarhynchus parvulus. Next base: position 1,410 of record NW_022148790.1, on the reverse strand, counting down.
GGGATGCCTCCCAGACCCAAGCTGGCACCAGTGCCAAGTCGGGCTGGTTTGATAGTGCCAACGGAGTCCCACAATCTGCCATCAAGGACCGGGGCTGGTGACTTTTGTTTCAGAGGGAAAGGCCCATTGTTTTTGTTTGGGGGCCATAGGCCCGGAGTGGCCAGCTGGCTCCTGAAATTCCGCGATACGCAGGATGCCTCCCAGACCAAAGCTGGCACCAGTGCCAACTTGGGCTTGTTTGATAGTGCCAACGGAGTCCCACAATCTGCCATCAAGGACCGGGGCTGGTGACTTTTGTTTCAGAGGGAAAGGCCCGTTGTTTATGATTGGGGGCCATAGGCCCGGTGTGGCCGGCTGGCTCCTGAAAATCCGCAATACGCAGGATGCCTCCCAGACCCAAGCTGTCCGAGTGCCAACCCGGGCTGGTTTGATAGTGCCAACGGAGTCCCACAATCTGCCATCAAGGACCGGGGCTGGTCAGTTTTGTTTCAGACGGAAAGGCCCGTTGATTATGTTTGGGGGCCATAGGCCCGGAGTGGCCGGCTGGCTCCTGAAAATCCACGATACGCAGGATGCCTCCCAGACCCAAGCTGGCACCAGTGCCAACTCGGACGGGTTACATAGTGCCAACGGAGTCCCACAATCTGCCATCAAGTACCGGGGCTGGTGACGTTTGTTTCAGAGGGAAAGGCCCGTTGTTTATGTTTGGGGGCCATAGGCCCGGAGAGGCCGTCTGGCTCCTGAAAATCCGCGATACGCCGGATGCCTCCCAGACCCAAGCTGGCGCCAGTGCCAACTCGGGCTGGTTTGATAGTGCCAACGGAGTCCCACAATCTGCCATCAAGGACTGGGGCTGGTGATTTATGTTTCAGAGGGAAAGGCCCGTTGATTATGTTTGGGGGCCATAGGCCCGGAGTGGCCGGCTGGCTCCTGAAAATCCGCGGTACGCATGATGCCTCCCAGACCCAAGCTGGCACCAGTGCCAACTCGGGCTGGTTTGATAGTGCCAATGGAGTCCCACAATCAGCCGTCAAGGGCCGGGGCTGGTGACTTTTGTTTCAGAGGGAAAGGCCCGTTGTATATGTTTGGGGGCCATAGGCCCGGAGTGGCCGGCTGGCTCCTGAAAATCCGCGATACGCAGGATGCCTCCCAGACCCAAGCTGGCACCATTGCCAACACGGGCTGGTGTGATAGTGCCAACGGAGTCCCACAATCTGCCATCAAGGACCGGGGCTGGTGACTTTTGTTTCAGAGGGAAAGGCCCATTGTTTAACTTTGGGGGCCATAGGCCCAGAGAGGCCGGCTGGCTCCTGAAAATCCGCGATACGCAGGATGCCCCCAGACCCAAGCTGGCGCCAGTGCCAACTCGGGCTGGTTTGATTGTGCCAACGGAGTCCCACAATCTGCCAT
>NW_022148789.1:0-3052 GCF_901933205.1 Camarhynchus parvulus | reverse complement strand
TTGGAGAAATCCAGCAAAGTTTTCAAATTTCTAGCTTGGCACTGTACTGTCTGCCAGGCTAAGTGGCCGCAAATGGAGGCCATATTCCATGGGGAAAAGCAGTCATTTCCCCAGGGTTTGTGTGCCACATTAAAGGTGGCATTTGGGGCTCTAAGGACTTGCATGGTCTTAGTTGCTGGCAGTTTTAGTTTTGGAGAAATCCAGCAAAGTTTGCCAGTTTCTCACTTGGAACTGCACTGTTGGCCAGGGCGACTGGCCGCAAACAAAGGTTATTTCCCATGGGAAAAAGAAGTAATTTCCCCAAGGTCTGTGCACCAGATTAAAAGTAGCATTTGGGGCTCAAAGGACTTGCAGGGTCCTATGTACTGGCAGCTTTAGTTTTGGAGAAATCTAGCAAAGTTTGCCAATTTCTAGCTTGGAATCACACTGTCTGCCCGGCTGAGTGGCAGCAAAGGGAGGCCATTTTCCATGGGAAAAGTACATCATTTCATCTGTGTTTGTATTTCAGACTAAAAGTGGCGTTTGGGGCTCTAAGAACTTGCAGGGTCCTAGTTGCTGACAGCTTTAGTTTTGGAGAAATCCAGCAAAGTTTGCATATTTCAAGCTTGGCATGGCAGCATCTGCCAGGGCAACTGGAAAAAAATGGAGTCCAAATGTCATGGGCAAAAGAAGTCATTTCCCCAGTGTCTGGGTCTCACCTCAGATGTGGCTTTGGAGTCTCTGAGGACTTGCAGGGTCCTAGTTGCTGGCAGCTTTAGTTTTGGAGAAATCCAGCAAAGTTTTCAAATTCCGAGCTTGGCCACGCACTCACAGCCAGAGCGGGTGGCAACAAACCGAGGCCATTTCCCATGGGAAAAATAAGTCTTTTCCTTAGTTGTGCATGTCAGATTCAAGGTTGTGTTTCGGGCTCTAAGGACTTGCATGGTCTTAGTTGCTGGCAGTTTTAGTTTTGGAGAAATCCAGCAAAGTTTGCCAGTTTCTCACTTGGAACTGCACTGTTGGCCATGGCGAGTGGCCGCAAATGAAGGTTATTTCCCATGGGAAAAAAAAGTAATTTCCCCAAGGTCTGGGTACCAGATGAAAGGCAGCTTAGGGGCTCTGAAGACTTGCAGGGTCCTGGTTGCTGGCAGCTTTAGTTTTGGAGAAATCCAGCAAAGTTTACAAATTTCAAGCTTGGCAGTGCACAGTCTGCCACGGGGATGGGCTGCAAAGGGAGGCCATTTTCCATGGGAAAAAGAAGTCATTTCAACTGTGTTTGTCTTTCAGACTAAAGTTGGCCTTTGGGGCTCTAAGGACTTGCAGGGTCTTAGTTGCTGGCAGCTTTAGTTTTGGAGAAATCCAGCAATGTTTGCCAATTTCTCACCAGGCACTGCACTGTCGGCTAGGGCAACTGGAAAAACATTGAGTCCATATGTCATGGGAAAAAGAAGTCATTTCCCCATTGTCACCCTAGGACAGGGTTCTAAGGGCTTGCAGGGTCCTAGTGGCTGGCAGCTTTAGTTTTGGAGAAATCCAGCAAAGTTTGCACATATCTAACTAGGTGCCGCCCTAGTGGCCAGGGCGAGATGCTGCAAACAAAGGCGATTTTCTGTGGGAAAAAGAAGTCTTTTTTCCCAGGGTCTAGGTATCAGATGAAAGGTGATGTTTGGGGCTCTAAGGATTTGCAGGGTCCCAGTTGCTGGCACCTTTAGTTTTGGAGAAATCCAGCAAAGTTTGCCCATTTCTAAACTGGCACCGCCCTGTTGGTCTGAGCTAATGGCCTCAAATGGAGGCCATTTTCCATGTGGAAATGAAGGGGTTTCCCAGTGTCAGGGTATCACATGAAAGGTGGCGTTTGGTGCTCTAAAACCTTGAAGGTTTTAGAGCACCCTTGCATGCAGAACATCGTGCCGGTCGCAGAGCGCTCCGGAGCTCGGCTTCTGCCGAAAGATGCGCGGGACCAGCGCTTAGCTTCTAAGAGCTCTGTACCTTCGTCTTTAGCGTCTCTTGTCACCTACATGTTAGCAAAAAGCTTTCCCACTGTGTCTCGCAAGGAGAAACTGTGCCAGGACAGAAAACATCTCCCCTCGTGTTCTAGAGGTTGCACGGAGGTCTGCAGAGTGTTTTGCACGAAGCAAAATAAAGTAGTCCAAAACTCCTTCTATTGCCATATTTATGTGAATGCAAAAGGCAGGAGAGTGGTAAGGTACTGTTTTCTATCAGTTTGCCAGCTGCACCCACAATGCCAGTGTTGTGCTGCTTCGTTCTTCGCCTTTAGGAAGATGCCGCTCTCTCCGGCTAGCGGAGGCGAAGAAGCGGCTTCTTCGCGTAAAGAGCATTGTGCCGCTAGCCGTGCGCTCCAGAGCGCAGCTTCTGCTGAAAGACACCTGGGACCGGCGCTTGGCTTCGGAGAGCTCCGTATCTTCGTCTTTAGCGTCTCCTGTCACCTACATGTTAGCAAAAAGCGTTCCCACTATGTCTCGCAAGGAGAAAGTGTGCCAGGGCAGAAAACATCTCCTATCGTGTTCTAGAGGTTGCACAGGGGTCTGCAGAGTGTTTTGCAAGAAGCACATGAAAGCTGTCCAAGACGCCTTGTATTTGAATGTTCATGTGAATGGAAAAGGCAGGAGCATGGAAAGTTACCGTTTTCTGTAATTTTAAAAGCTGTCAAAAGGAGAAACTCTACCAGAACATCAAATTTCCCTGATTGTGCTCCCGATCTTTCATTTGCTGCACGTTCAAGAACACCCCTCTTTCTTAGCTAAGCTGCAAGTTGTTTTCAAATCACCGGGCTCCCTGTCCCCTCCTCCCCATTTTGAACTGACACAAGCACATTACTTTCCAGGAAAAATGTCCAGGTAATAGATCCAGGAAAAATATGCTTTTTCACTGAGAACAAAAACTTATCTAGGAGAAAAAAGATTGTCCATTCTTTGAGACCCAAGATCACACATCTTTGTGTGGGAGGAAGAGGGCTATCTGCATGTGTGAATGGCAAGTGTACTCGCCCACAAACCAGAGCCAAGATTTAGTAACCAACATCTAGCAAGTGTGGATGTATAGAATTTCCTGC
>NW_022148788.1:0-3054 GCF_901933205.1 Camarhynchus parvulus | reverse complement strand
TCTGTACAACCTCTAGAACACGATGGGAGATGTTTTCAGTCCTGGCGATGTTTCTCCTTGCGAGACATAGTGGAAAAGCTTTTTGCTAAGATGTGGATGACAAGAGACACTAAAGACGAAGATACGGAGCTCTCCAAAGCTAAGCGCCGGTCCCGGGCGTCTTTCGGCACAAGCCACACTCCGGAGCACACCGCGACCGGCACAATGCTCTTTGCACGCGAAGAAGCCGCTTCTTCTCCTCCGGGAGCCGGAGAGAGCGGCATCTTCCGAAAGGCAAAGAACGAACCCGCACAACACTGGCATTGTGTGCGCAGCTTGCAAACTGATAGAAAACAGTACTTTTCCACTCTCCTGACTATTCCATTCACATTAATATTCGAGTAGAAGGCATCTTCGACAACTTTCTTCTGCTTCTTGCAAAACAATCTGCAGACCTCTCTGCAACCTCTAGAACATGATGGGAGATGTTTTCTCTCCTGCGAAAGTTTCTCCTAGCGAGACATAATGGAAAAGCTTTTTGCTAACATGTAGGCGACAAGAGACACTAAAGATGAAGATACGGAGCTCTCCGAAGCTAAGCGCCAATCCCGGGCGTCTTTTGGCAGAAGGCGACTCTGGAGTGCACTGCGACTGGCACAATGCTCTGCCACCGGCACAATGCTCTGCCTTACCAGCACAATGCTCTGTGCGACTGGCACAATGCACTGCGCGAGCGTCACAATGCTCTGCCTGACCGGCCAATGCTCTGCCACCAGCACAATGCTCTGCACGCGAAGAAGCCGCTTCTTTGCCTCCCGGACACGGAGAGAGAGGCAGCTTCTGAAAGGTGAAGAACAGAGCTGCACAACACTGGCATCGTGTGCGCAGCTTGCAAACTGATAGAAAACAGTACCTTTCCACTCTCCTGACTTTTCCATTCACATTAGCATTCGAATAGAAGGCGTCTTGGACAACTTTTTTCTGCTTCTTGCAAAACACTCTGCAGACCTCCGTGCAACCTCTAGAACACGATGGGAGATATTTTCTGTCCTGGCAAAGTTTCTCCCAGCGAGACATAGTGGAAAAGCTTTTTGCTAAGGTGTAGGCGACAAGAGACACTAAAGACAAAGATACGGAGCTCTCCTAAGCTAAGCACCAGTCTTGTGTGTCTTTCAACAGAAGCCGCGCTCTGCAGCACACCACGACCGGCACAATGCTCTGCCACCGGCACAATGCTCTGCGCGAGCGTCACAATGCTCTGACTGACTGGCACAATGCTCTGCAAGCGAAGAAGCCGCTTCTTTGCCTCCGGGACACGGATAGAGTGTCAGCTTCTGAAAGGCGAAGAACGGAGCAGCACAACAGTTGGATTCTGTGCGCAGTTTACAAACTTCTAGAAAACATTACCTTTCCACTCTCCTGAGTGTTCCATTCACATAAACATTTGTATACAAGTCGTCTTGGAAAACTTTTTTCTGCTTCTTGCAAAACACTCTGCAGACCTCTGTGCAACCTCTAGAACATGATGGGAGATATTTTCTGTCCTGGCGAAGTTTCTCCTTGCGATACATAGTGGAAAAAATTTTAGCTAAGATGTAGATGACAAGAGAAGCTAAAGACAAAGATACGGAGCTCCTCGAAGCTAAGCGCCGGTCTTGCGTCTCTTTTGGCAGAAGCCGTGCTCCGGAGTGCACCACGATTGGCACAATGGTCTTTCCCAAGGGAAATGGCATCCGTTTGCAGCCACTCGTCCTGGGTCTCTGGAGGGCGCATAGCGTGAAATTGGCAAATATTTCTGGATTTCACCAAAACTAAATCTGCCAGCAACTAGGACCCTGCGAGTCCTTAGAGCTCCAAAGGCCTCTTAAAATCTTACCCCCAGAGCCTGAGGAAAGGACTTCTTTTTCCCATGGAAAATGGCAATTGTTTACGGCCACTTGCCCTGGCAGACACTGCGGTGCCGAGCTCAAAATCTGCAAACTTTTCTAGATTTCTCCAAAACTAAAACTGACAGCAACTAGGACCATGCAAGTCCTAAGATCCTCAAAGGCCACCTTTCATCTGAGACCCAGAAATTACTTCTTTTTCCCATGGAAATTGGCCTCGGTTTGTGGCCACTCGCACTCACCCAGAGTGTGGTGAAGGAGTAACTTTCATGCATAAACCTGCCATGCTCAAAATTTCAGGGACTGTCATTCTTAGCTTTCTCTGACTGCTGAAGTGCATTTGAAAGGACGTCGTCTTTTGGTTTTCCCACTCTTTTCAGAAAGATGCAAAAATGGAGGACATGGCATCCTGGATCCTCAGCACTGCTTTGCACCTTGTTTCTTGCAATATTCTGTGGGTTCTCTGGGCTTTATATGGGTCCAACCCCGGCCAGCTCAAACCCAAGCCCATCACAGACTTGCAAAGATGTAGGACAAAAGACAAGAAGCGCTCTTTGCCATGTGGGTGCAGGTATCCGTTTATTGGCTTGAGACAGGACACCTCTGTGATGCGACCACCCAGGCAGGAAAGAGGGCGCAACCCCCTTGCAGTGGAGTTTTGTGCCCAGGGGAAAGGGGGCAGGGAAAGAGGACCATGGCCAATGGGATGCCAATGGGGAGGGGCCACCCGTGGGACAGACCACAGAAACAGGAGGGTATGGAAAGGGACCTGGGGGAGAGACCATGTGATAGGAAGGGGGGATACACCATCCATGTGACCCAGTAATATTCCTCCCACCACCAGCTAAATAACCTATTTAGTACAATACAACAGTTTCTGTAGTGTCCTGCCACTGTGCTGACATGGTTAGTCACCGGTGAATGAGAGGGAGGGGGCTAATACCTGAACCAAACCACCCTTGAAAAGACACATCAGGTGGCACCATAGAAAATCAATCAGAAACTGGTGTGGGAATCTATTAAAAGCTGGAATTTTTTGGAGGAAACAAAATCATTCCTTGTTTGTCAAACCCTTTTACATACAGGTAAAACCACATAAAAGGAAGACTTTTTAAAAAACAGTTCAGGCCTTGCTATTTTAACCAAGCTAGCCTTTTAAATTCTCATAAGAAAATAAATATAAGGATGA